>NC_056734.1:81498027-81613027 GCF_019279795.1 Protopterus annectens | reverse complement strand
AAGGCATGGATAATAACTGGTCTTAGAGGGAATGCCTGGGAAATGGCCATCACCTCTATAACTTTACTGTCTCCTTCTGATAAGGTATATATAAAACAACATACATTTTGTTTAGCTGTCTGAGACAAATCAACTTCTTCTCCAGTAAGCAAATTAGAAGAATTACCCGATGGCCCAGCTTCCTTTTCAGCTGTCAGTGCTTGCACCAAAGGATGCAGTTTAATGGTCCATTTTAATTCAGTTCCCTATATTACTCTAGCGTGTCCAAAGGTCAGTCAGTGGTTCCCTCTCCAGTCCAGCTGTTGAATCTGGGAATTTTGAGGCAATGTTACAACTGTCTCATGTACACAGACAATTTCTTGAACATGGAGCAAGCCACCAACCACCCCCATGGGTACTGCTGTATCCATGAAAAACTGACCACTAATGCACATGCTAAATACTGCTAATCTTCCACCTGAATGGAGAGAAGCCGAAGAGCTGAATCAGTGTCTGCACTGGAAAGGCAAAGGTCAATAAATCTTCTAATATTGTCAATGGCATCGTCCAAAGTCAAATACTTAACCTGGGCATCCAACCAGCTGATGCTATTACTGACTGAAGAACAAGCTAATAAAGACAATAACCTGATAATGTCCTGGTGTATTCTTCAGAATTAACCCGAGGGATGAAACCTGGAATTTATTGAATGAGAGGGATAAAAAGGGAACTAAAATCTACCTACTGATATTTCATAATGAGTTCCTGCAAAACATTTTATTTACCAACAAAAGATCGTAAGCTAGAGCAAATATGAAATTGGAGAGCCACCTTTGTTTAATTTGAATACAACTGAAAACCTGTCCACTTGTTCCTGCTTAACTAAACTATTGGGATAACTGGCCAACAACCAATCTAAGATTTATGGCATAACTGGAAAGGGAATCTTACTATCAACTACAGAAGAAATAAGAGGAAATTCCTCCTTTACCACCCAATAATGTAGGGTGCCAGCTGTGCCGTTACTTGAAGTCCCCCTGGAAGCAGGCCCATCCATAAAGGATGACTTTCATGCTGAAGTCTAACCTCCTTGGACCAACAACTAAGGACTGGGTGATGTTTGCTACAATGAGAACAAGAATGCTGGAAACAACAAGATGGAAAAGCATAAAAAATGTTTTTATATGCCCCACTAGCTTTTACCTAACTATGGTTTTCATCAATTTGTCCAAATCCAAAACTCTGGGCTTATCAACCATAATCCCCAACCAAGTGTCCAGATGCTTTTCTTCCTATCTGAGCTAAAGGTTCACTGCACTTAGCTTTCTAAACTTTTGGATTTACCAAAACCACACCAGGTGGCAGCAGGACTATTATGTATATTTTATGAATTTAAAGCAGGTTAAAAGGGGGAGTGCTTTACTGGAGTCCTTTCACACTAAGATGACTATAGAACAAACAAACAACCTCCAAAATCTAATTATCCTGGTTATGAACCCTAGCTTTGTCAAGTTGTTTCTTGCCCAGGACTGCCAAATCCATGGTTAATTTTTGTTCCCTGTTACCTGTGTGTCTAAAAGTCTCTGAACACCATCACTCTATAACAAGTTAAAAATGTCTATATACTCACTTTTCAAAGACAAGTTAGAAATGTCTATATACTCACCTTTCAAAGACTTGCTCCTTAATGTCAGCAGGGCATGTCAAATGATTACAGACCTTGGCGTGAGTGCCCTAACTAGTGCTTCTGAGCTGTCATTCCCTTGAAGGCATGGATAATAACTGGTCTGAGAGGGAATGCCTGGGAAATGGCCATCACCTCTATAACTTTACTGTCTCCTTCTGATAAGGTATATATAAAACAACATACATTTTGTTTAGCTGTCTGAGACAAATCAACTTCTTCTCCAGTAAGCAAATTAGAAGAATTACCCGATGGCACAGCTTCCCAGCTTCCTTTTCAGCTGTCAGTGCTTGCACCAAAGGATGCTCCATAACTTGGTTGCTTCCCTTGTAATCTTTGAAGCTTCTCAGATGGTGCTAATTTAGACTGCTTCACTGATGACTGCTCTGGATGTGGCTTTTCCTCTGGGTGCCAGAAGATGTAGGTATGCTGCTCTGATCCACCACCACTTCATCAATTAACACCTTACCCTGGCTACAAGTATCTCCCATCTTGCCTAGAAGTCTACCATTCTGCCATTTAGTCTTTTGTATACAGACACACACACACAAAATAATAATCACTTATAATCTAACCTTATCAACACTGACTGACTTCATATCTGCTTTTATAGAAAATAAGACTTAGGTTGTTAAGTCAATGAAATAAAGACCCCCCCCCCCACCGATCATAATCCTCAACCCTCTTTATCCCATTATCTACATGGGGCCTGACTGTTGTATCAACTGTGGCCATCTCTCGCTATTCAGTTCCACTCTCCTACATTCTTTGACACTCAAGCATGGGTGAGGCAGGTCTTTTCTCACACAATCCATCCACCTCTTTACTGGACACCCTCACTTCCTCTTGCCTTCTTCAAGTCTGTCCCAAATCTTCACCAGATTGTCTTCTGCTTTTCTGCACATATGCCTGAATCACCATAATCTGTTTTCTTTGACCTTTGCAAATAGACATACTTTGGCTTCTGCTCTTAAGCAGAGGCTGGTATAATGGTTAAGGTCTTCACGTCCCATATCCAAGATACAAGGTTTAATCCTGCCTTCAGCCAATGCCTTCTTGGAGTTTGCATGTTCTCCCCCTGTCTCTTTGGGGTGCCTCCCACCTCTAAAAGATATGGTGACTATTTCCATCTCAAACTCACACAAGAATGGAGCTTTTGGCAGCAGCAGCGCAGACTCTACATGGTGGAGAAGAAAGGAGCCACTTTTGAGATTTTATCTATTTTGCTTCAGATTTCTTGTTAAGTTTTTCTGCATTGCCGCCTACTTTTGAGCATTTTCTGGCTTGTTAAACTTGATTTCTGTGTTGGTAACTGTATTTAGAACACAACCTAGAGCTGATTACTGAATTTCCTGCGTGCACTTATTTTTAAAATCGTTTTTTTCTTAAAACTTGCATTTTATCTGTCTCTGGCCTAGCACTCAAGTGTGGGGTCATTTACTGCACTGTTCTAACTTGTTGATACTTGTGAACCTCTGCTTTCCTTAAAAAAAACAAACAAAAAAAAAATCTTGCTTTTATCCCACTTTTCTGAGATTAAAAAAAAAACAAAAAAATCTTGCTTTTTTCCCACTTTTCTGAGATTTAAAAAAAGTTCAGTTACAGATTTGCTGTTCTGAACTGTTTGTAAGTTTCTTGGAGGCCATTGTTTGCTTGGGCTAAAGGGAAGTCTCTGTGTTCATCAGTGGCAGTGATAAACATTGAGCAGCCTGCCTGCCCCTGTGGGAGTGGTTACTGCCTTGAAACTGTAGTTTTATTGGCCATTTTGGGTCAATTCCAAACTCCTTGATTTCCCTCTCTTAAAACCCTCTTTTGCGTGGTTTTGCGCGTTTTTGCGCATAGCGCAACATCGGGCAGCACCGCCTAATTGGGTTTAAACTATTCCTGGCTCCACAAAGTCTGCTCTTCACTTTTTCCCTTAGAACTGCTCTATCTCTCAAATTAAACACCATATTCTCATTCTAAGGCCCCTCACTGGTCAAAATAAGTAATCTTACAAGTTAGCACTAATAAACCATAAGCACTACTTACTCTTATACTCTCTACGATTACCTTGTCCCCTATTGGTCCATTTTAATTCAGTTCCCTATATTACTCTAGCATGTCCAAAGGTCAGTCAGTGGTTTCCTCTCCAGTCCAGCTGGTGAATCTGGGAATTTTGAGGCAATGTTACAACTGTCTCATGTACACGGACAACCCTCTCCTCCTCCAAACAGGTTCAAATATATGTGAGAGATGTAACCATATAGCCAAACTGGAGGCTGAGCTCTCTCATCTCAAAACTGGTGTAACCATTCAGGAGGAGAAGGTAACCTCACACAACACAATTCCAGTATCACATAGTCCCACCACAACAGCGAACCAAACACATAAAAACACAAAAACATACTCGGAGGCTCTAAATAAAAATCTACCTAAGCAACAGAGACCTCCAAAGCAGACATCCAAGCAAACGCTACCCCAAAACAAAACACGTACAACACATAGCACACAAAGTCAGTGTGCCAAGCAGTCACAGCCCTTAAGGCTGAATAACACACCTGATACTCTTGTAATAGGTGACTCTATTGTCAGACACATTGACGTCCCACTCACCAGACTGAATAAAGAGAAGGTCACAGTGAGCTGCCTGTTGGGCGCTAGGATCCGCCACATAACGCAAGCACTCAGGTCACTCCAAAGCAAATACAAATATGACTCAGTCATTGTACATGCTGGCGTGAATGACCTGAGACATACCTCCCTCGACTACATGAAAAGAGACATAGAGGAGCTCTCTGATCATGTAGCCCAGGCCGGTATGACCCTGACCTTGAGCAGCATCTTACCCTCACCTAGAATGATGCCACAGTATAAAGACAAAATGATCGATTTTAACAATTGGCTAAAATTTTGGTGTCATTCAAAGGGGATCCAGTGTCTGTCAACCTGGGAAGACATGCTCGACAAGTCACGTTGCTTCACTAGGGACGGCTTGCACCTGTCATCCCTGGGCTTTCGGATATTGGCAAAGGCTCTTGCCACTCCTATAGTGCCATTTTTTAGGCAAGGCTCAAAAGTCAAACCCACCTCCATAGACAGCACAAGGAACAAGAAACTAAGGGTAATGCTGCTAAACGCCAGAAGTCTTAACCTCAAGATGCACGCACTTGAACTCTCCTCAGTATGGAGAACATCGATATCTGTGCAGTGACAGAAACCTGGTTCAAGGCTCCAGAGATCACCCCAGCACTACCAGGTTATACCTCATATCATGCTTTTTGGCCCCAAAACCCTGACCAAACCACAAAAGGAGGGGGAGTTTCCATATTTATCAAGGATATCCACACCTCCAGGTTAGTGGCATTGCACAACGTATCGGAGACCATCCATGTTCAACTGACAGTGGGCAAGACTGCTTTTCAGTTTATAGCATCCTACAGACCACCCTCTCAAAGTCAGGAATCCCACTCGGCTTTCCTGAAAACATTGGAGAACATGAAGATCTCTCCGAACACCATTATATTGGGCGACTTCAACTACCCAAACATAGACTGGGAGCATTACTCAAGCCCCAGCACCTTAGCCCAAAGGTTCCTGGAATTTATAAACTCAAATGCTATGGAACAACTAGTCACCACTCCCACAAGAGGGGAAAACATACTAGACCTGATCATTACCAACATGGGGACTCTATACTCCATACCAGAAGTATATCCCTCATTGGTAAGATCAGACCATAAATTAATTTAACTGGATATCCACATCCTGACCCCACCCCCAGCCCAGAAAACCACAGTGAAAAACTTCTCAAAAGCGAATTTCACACTTCTCAAAACCGAAGTGGAATTCTTCAAGGCCCCAGGACCAGTGGAAACTACAGCCCGAAATGCAGAATCCTATATAAACGCATTCTACGGACATCTCCAGGAATGCATGGATCATGCTATCCCAAACAAAATCAAGACCCAATCATCCAAAGGCAGGCATCCAGTCTGGTGGACCCCAGCCATAAATAAACTGTACAACAGAAGGAGGAAGCTACTACATGATAGAGCAAAATCCCTAAAACGGAAGGCATCTCTGATCAGTACTAGCAAAAAATTACAATCCCTCATAAAATCCTCCAAGGCCAGCTTCGAGAGAAAAATTGCACAGGACACTAAAGACAATCATAAGGCTTTTTTCAGTTATGTTAGGAACCCGGGATGCAACTCCCAGACTTGTTCTGAGTTGATTCTAAATGACAAAAAATACACTGAACCCACAGACATCGCCAATATCCTGGCAGACAGGTTCAGTGCAAACTTCTCCAACCCCCAAAGAGCAAGTATCTATCCCGGCAGAGTGCAGCCTCCCAAACATCTCTGATGCTCAGGTGAAGGCCGCCCTCTCCAAAGCAAAAAACACTGCTTCCATAGGACCAGATGGCGTCCCGGGTTGTGTCCTACATGAACTCCAAGAAGAACTAATCCCTCAAGTAAAACTGCTGTACAATCTCAGCCTCACTACAGGATATGTGCCCAAAGAATGGCGTACAGCAACAGTGGTCCCACTCCACAAAGGTGGAGCCTCTACGGACCTTGGAAACTATTGCTCATAAGCCTGACTAGCCTAGTCTGCAAGGCTATGGAGAGGATCATCATGGAACTCATAAACAAAGGCATTGGGGACCTACAGACACTAGATCCTTCCCAATTTGGCTTCGTCAAGGGCATATCCTGCCTTTTGAACCTGGTTGATTTCTTCGAAACAGTCACCGAGGCCATAGATGAAGGGAAGGTAGTCCACACAGCCTATCTGGCCCTCGCAAAGGCATTTGACACAATACCCCACTCGGGCATCATAGATAAGCTATCCAGCCTAAATATAAACCCCTATGTCACAAGATGGGTTGCAAACTGGCTCAAAGACAGAACCCACAGAGTTAGAGTTGCTGGAGCCATGTCAGACTCGAAACCGGTCACAAGTGCCGTCCCAGAAGGTTCTGTCCTGGGACCTCTCTTGTTCGGTATTTACTTTTCTGAGGTACAGGCCAACGTGGGAGGACTATGGCTCACCAAGTTTGCAGATGACTGCAAACTGGGTGCCATAATCGACTCTCCAGCTGACACAAACATCCTTCAAAAAGGTCTCGCAGAGACGGATAACTGGTGCCAGAGCCATGGTCTAAAGCTAAATGCCAAAAAGTGTATAGTCATACCCTTTGGCAAAAACAATGTGCCCACAAATTACCACATAGGTGGTAACCCATTAAGTACAGAGAAAGTAATTAGGGATCTGGGGACCCAAGTTGATAGCAATCTCTCCTTTGACAACCACATTGCCAAAGTGGTTAGAAAGACCTTCTACATAGCCCACCTCATCATGAAAGGATTCACATCTAGATCAAGAGAGGTAATCGTGCCCCTTTATTCATCCCTCATCAGGCCCATCATAGAATACAATGCCCCCTTTGGGATGTACCTTACCCGACACCTGCAACAATTAGAAAGACCCCAAAAGTACCTCACCAGGAGGATCAAGGGACTCAAACAGATGCCATATGCTGCTCGGTTAAAAAAACTCCAGCTCTACTCAGTTGCATACCGCCTACTTTGAGGCGATCTATGCCTGACATATAAAGCTATGTCCAACCCAGAATTAATGGACATGCTCCACCTCAGTAAATCTAAATCCCTTAGAGCCACGCGCTCGAGGGACTTGAACCTCAGCACAGAAATAAATAGAACATGCTGGAGGGATAGATTCATAACCCAGAGGCTCCCTTCGCTCTGGAATAGAATTCCAATTCATGTTAGGTAGAGCACCTCACTGACTCTCTTCAAGAAGAATCTTGATGAGTGGATGGGGGATCGTAGGTTGTCCCGGGGATTACTTCCGTGTCACTATTAGACAGAGGCACAGTAAACAAAACTTTAAAAAGGGCACAGTATACTCAAATCAAGGGGTGGCGTAAGCCAAACACAACCGGGCTAGGCTTATAAATGCCCCAGGGCAGATAGCCTAGTATGAACCTATGAACCTATGAACTATGGGACAAGAGTTTTACAGAAAACTGCTTTGGGCATATACTGTGATGACCAGTATCCTTAAGATAGGAGAACATGAATCACACACTATGGACCATCGCAGGGCTAGCCACTCAACAGTGTGATTTGGTCATGTTAACTAATGACCCCACAATAACCAGTTCCATGAAAAAAATAGACTTACCTGTGTAGCTTACTGACTCTCTACCAGTCCAATTCTAATCTCTCAGGAATACTATGACTGAGAAATAAATAACTAATCACAACACCAGGAAAATCACAATCAGTATTTCTAAAAGGCCTTTCTGATAATTAGCTCTACTTAAGTCCAAACATGAACCATAAAACCTAACAAGTAAAACTACTCACATAGAATGAGTATGTAAGTAGCCCAAAACAGATTACAAAACCTTCCCAGTAACCCCAACCAAAAGAACACCCCTGTTAATGTAAACTGTTACTTGACAAGACTTTGGTAAATCCAGAATAGATTCCATACCTCTAACTAGAAATAAAGCCTAAAATTAAAAAAAAAATACAGAAATGCCTGAAAAAGTGCATGCCTGGTGCACTTCAAACTAACCATACCTCTCCCCTTACTACTATTAAGTATGTGTGTGTGTGTGTGTGTGTGTGTGTGTGTGTGTGTGTGTGTGTGTGTGTGTGTGTGTGTGTGTGTGTGTGTGTGTGTGTGTGTGCGCGCGTGTGTGTGTCCTGGATTGTATGTGTAAACCTGAACTTAAAAATGATAAAAGCCATACCTCTAAACTGTCCCTAACTTTCAACATCCCTGATTTTAATCGCACCTAAAGCTAGTGACTTTTGAAGGAAACGCTGTGGATTGTATTTGACAGTAATTACCATTCTTAACTTCTTTTACTTCAGGAAATGCATATTAATCCACAATCTTTTATTCTGTCAATGACTAAAGTAAATATTGTTAATGTTTAAAAGTGTCCCTAGTTGTCCCTGACTATTTCAGGATTTTCCTTGACTCTACTGTGAAACTCTAAATAAGGACCTACCATATTAGAGAAAGGCATGTGATATACTAAGAGTTAGGGAACCCAAACAATAAATGAGATGAACTTAACATCACATGGATATAATTAAAAGACAGACTTAGAATATGAAAATTCACATACTCTAATTAATAAATAATACAAAATTCAGCTGCCCACTTACATCATGAGACCACCCACTAAAAGAATATAACAATTACAAGGTTTGAGAAAGGAAAAGGTAATAATGCTAACTTGAAAGAAATTAAATAATACAGGTTGCTAGCTTAAACTTTGATTAAATAAATAACCACTCACATATTGTAATGAGCAATTATACCGATCCTACCTCTATAATTACTTTACCTCCAAAACACTGCATGCTGAAATGAAACACTAGGGATCCTAAAAGACATTATGCATTATTGTTACACATATTGCTATTACTACTGTACCTATGAGGAACGTTTAACCTGAGGTAAAAACCACAACAAAAAAAATTGCCTTAGACCTAAAAACCTTTCATCTTTTTTTTTCTAATTTTTTTTTTTTTTTTTTGCTACACAACCCCCCACCCTGAGTAGGATTTTATGTGACAGGATCTTAAAGGGACAGGAGGCACAATACAGCACAAATGGGCTGATTACCATGAGCTAAATAAGTGAAGAGAAGCATTAGTCTTTCTCTTTTTTTTTCTTTAATAAATGAGAAATTGACAGAGGAAAAATATAGACTCACCAAACTCTAAGAACTGCGAACACTGCTGAATTAATACTAATGGAACTAACATATTTCTATCCTGACTCTTCCTCCTTTTACATAAGTGCCATGTAGGTATAGGTAGTCCTCTGTTTGCACTCAGAACTGACTTTAGAACCAGCTTCTGCATCCAATCCCCACTTTGGCTTGAAATTTCACACAGCAGTGATAATTCAAATTTTGCTTGTAAAGCTGGAGGTCATTTTAACAAAAAAAATGCCAGCTCAACAATTATTCTGGATATATTTTTATTCAAATAAATAAATACACTGATCAGAAAAACACTTGCTTTTGTGCCCAATACACACTTTATCAAGTAATCTGACAAAACAGTGACAACTGATTAAATGCTGTTGAGTAAAGTGATTCACAAACTAATTCTCTGCTACAAGCTCAGACAATTAAAACTCATAAACCTATTAAACACAGACATTTCTTTTTTTCTAAAATTTTTACTGAAATGTTGTATACAGGAGCAAACAAATTAACAGAATAAAACAACCATTTACACAAGCGTTTACATCACTTCCTGCCATATATATCATTAAGATTCATTAAAATGGGAATGATCATAGGGCAAAAATTGATATGTTTCTATTAATTACTTCAGTTTTATCTAGTAATTATACTTTGTAGATCTTGTGTTTGTTTTCATCTTAATAGAAGACATTTCTTTTTGACAGACAGCAGTAACAGCATTTAGAAATTCTATACACAAAGGTGTAACCTCATTCCTTTATAGCCATCTGTGTGTCCATTGTTAATATAAAATAGTGTAAGAAACCTCTCTGTGTGGAAGATTTTTCAGTCCATATATCTCTAGTTAATCAATGTATATTAATCAGATCAGACAATAGTAGTAGAAGTAGCGAACTTAAACTCGTCTTAAGTAAAAAAAAAAAAACAATAACATAAAATATATAATTGTACAGAATTACTAAGTTGTTGTTGTGTCTTTTGGCTTTTCCCGGTTAGGGGTCACTACAGCGGAACTCCGGTCCGCTAATGATTGGCAGTAGATTTTTACGTGCCAAGTTGCCAGCCCTGATGCACAACCTTCAACGAAGGTACGCCCATTCACGCATGTCTCCACACAGAAGACGCTCTAGCTGAGAGTCGAACCGGTCATTGTCTTAAAACTCACATCCCTTCCCCCATCCGTGTGACATTTGAGCTGGAAACAGACTGCCTGCCTTGCTTGGATTACATTTGAATACTTAGTAATTCTGTACAATTATATATATTATTTTTTTTTACTTAAGAAGAGTTTAAGTTCGCTACTTCTACTACTATTGGCTGATCTGATTAATATACAGTGACTAACTAGAGATATATGGACTGAAAATGTTCCACAGAGAGAAGTTTATTGCACTGTTTTGTTTTTGGACCCACTATACTTGTTTAGTGGGTTGTTTTGAGACTTCGGGGATACCATGGAGATTACTTGTTTTTTTCATTGTTAATATAAACTAACCATTTCTGATTATGAATATAGGCAGAAATTACACATAGCAATTCTAATGCTAAACCTAATACAGGTTTTAGGGATATATATTCATTTAAATTGGTTATTTGGCCAGTTTTTATAAATGTTATCCAGTAGCATTTCATCCTTCCCTGTATTCTGCATAGATAACTAGATCAAACTTATTGGGATAAATATTTTCTATAATCTATACCTTAAAACTGTGATTGTCACCAGCTTCAAAACATATTCACAAAGTGCATTTATCTGTAAATTAATTTAATTTGAGGGCTGTTTTTTTTTTTAATAATATGGTCTTTAACTCAACCATTAACATTTATCACTAAGAAATGTGCGAGACACATGCTGCATTTCAACTTGTAGACTAAATTACATTAATTACAATCATTCCAAAAGTTGAAATTGTTCTGCCTGCTGTAGGACAAGTAAAGTCTTTTTTTTTTTACTGGATTGATCTGATAGCAACAGATACATTGGTCAGAGGAAGGTGTATTTCTTATTATCTGGTCAAGCCACTGCAGAATTATTGTTCTGTTTAGAACAATTACCGTTTCAAATGCCTGCATCTCCTAAAAGTGAAGACAGGCTCACTTCATAAAATGTTCTTAATACTATTTGACTTTAACAAACTATTCCCGGTATTGACAACACTGTGAATTTGATTAAGTGTTCAGTTTACATAACAGGAAACTGCAAAACATTACCTGTTATCATGCTGTCCTTGCAGGCAGACTCTACTCCAGAAAATAAGATTTGAGACATTCTGTTCTTTCTTATAAGATTAATTGCTTTGTCTGTTCTAAATCTGAAGTTCTACCGTAGAGCTTAATTCAGTTGTAAATTAAACATTGTGTTTAAGCAAGGGAAAAACCCATGTCATCTGATTTTTGACAATGTTCTAATAAACAAAACTTGCATGCAAGCTTTTTTACATAAATAAGTGAATTTTCTTGAATTATTCTGTGGGCAGATGTACCAAAATTACTCAGAAAAATCATAGTTATTGTGTAAGAAATTAATATTTTCTGATACTGTATGTATTATTAAACCTCAACAATAAGTGATATTGCAAATGAATGTTGCAAAAATGTTCATTTCACATTCTTCCCCTTCTCATATAAGAACAATTTCCACAATTCATTTATGCAATAAAATTTAATATGTAAAAATATTCTCTTCACTAGAAACATATGACTTTTACCACCTCTCCATCTATGCATCTAGCCAACCAAATTTGGATAACTCACATCACGTTTTATAGGGTTATAGATAAACCAAAGCCTACCCCAACACCAAGTTGGTGCAAGGCACTGTAGGTAATTTTGTACACAGTTTCAGTCTGGCACAGCACTCCTATTCAAACAATGCTACATTGGCATAAGTAGATGGAATTCCTCTCACCAGCACTATACCTGACATCTGATGATATGGCCTGTTTTTGAAAATAAATATATTATTTTGTAGTTTTAACAATGAGGCTGTTACAAGTACAGGGGCATTTCTTGAAGAGTACATCTTCAAAGAGATTTTAAAATGTACATAAAATGAGATATTTTGTGATACCTGCTGCGACCGATTTCCAAATTTCAGCAACATATACAGTATAGATTGTCACCATTACATTTGTAGATTTTGAGTGAGACATTTCTGTATAAGTGATGACATCTGCAAGCATCTTATTTAACAGTCTATGTGTTTTGGGTCTGAAATGGGTATGTTCCTATTGACTACAAAAGGAGGGATACCCAGAAGATGCAATGGACTGGCACTGGTCCTTTGGAGGCAGCATAAACTGCTAATCAAAATCCTGTACTTGAAAGCTGTTAGAAGTAGCTGGTATTTCATCATGTTATTGATGTTCTGCATAACATTTTTGAAGATACTGGAAGCAAAGAGATGATGAAACAGTTGGTCTTAAACATACAGTAATCTTTTTTCTTACATTCATATTCGTTTGATATTTGAGTCAGCATAAAAAGGTTGCAGAGACTTTGACAGCAACCTCCCCAAATTGAGGATTATAAAGGGCTTGTTCCTTTGCAAAAATCCTTACTTATTTGCTGTATTCAGTTTCTGCATTGACAATATGCGTGACCTCAACAAGTTGAGCTCTTGGTGTGTAGGACTGTTTTTTTGTGCTGTGATTACCGAACTACAATGCATGTAGTCCTTCAGTGAGTGAGCTGTCGAACATAGGAACATAAAAAGTTCAAAGAAAACTGCAGACTTGTCTCACACTTTGTGTAACTTTGGTAAAATAAAAAAAAGACCACAAGTGATGTTGGAGCACTATATCACACAAAATGAACTTTAATCCACTGGTGTAGTGCTTTCAGCCCAAGAATTAGGCCTTCATCAGAACAAAGTGTTAAAAAACTGTCTCATTTTTATACCATCATCAATACACATCACACCAATCAAATCTCATTTTACTTAAATTTAATGTAAAAACTGTTTAAAATGTGTTTAAATAAAAATGCATTTTGGTGCTGCGGTAGCGTTGTCGCCTCACAGTAAGACCTTGTCCTGTTTGATTCTCAGCTAGAGTGTCTTCTGTGTGGAGACATGCGTGAATGGGCGTACCTTTGTTGAAGGTTGTGTGTCAGGGCCGGCAACTCGGCACGTAAAAATCTACTGCCAATCATTAGCGGACTGGAGTTCTGCTGTGGCGACCCCTAACCGGGAAAATCCGAAAGACACAACATACATTTCTAACAAACATATAAACTATTTACAGTTGTGCAACTCAGACCAAGATGTGGCACGTTACAGGCATTTTAATTGTAAATCTACATTTGTGGTATACATGGCAAAATGCTCCACTTGGTCTTCATTCTATACTGGGAAAACCAACAGGCAGCTTAAAAACAGAATGTATGAACACTATTATGCCATCAAAAAAAAGTTAGATAATGCTCTTTACAAGCACACTTTAAACTGAGTTTAAACAGCGTTAAGTTTCTTTTTACAGTTATAGATCATGTTCCACTGGGCTTTAATGGAGACAGAGATGGGGAACTAGATTTTAGAGAGTTTAAATGGCAGGTTTTATTAGATGCATGCAGGGCACCAGGGCTTAGCAATGGTGTCAACTATAAAGCTGTGTTGAAAAGAAAAGCTTATTATAACAGATGTAAATAGTTTATGTTTGTTAGATATGTATGCTTTATTTAAAATGCTATTTTATTTAAACACATTTTAAACAGCTTTTACATTGTTTAAGTAAAATGAGATTTGATTGGTGTGATGTGTATTGATGATGGTATACAAATGAGACAGTTTTTAACACTTTGTTCTGATGAAGGCCCAATTCTTGGGCTGAAAGCACTAAACCAGTAGATTCAAGTTCATTTTGTGTGATATAGTGCTCCATCACCACTTGTGGTTTTCTTTTTATGTACATAGGAACATGCTTGCTTGTATTGTAGTAAGATGCCCTGCAAGCAGTGCCAGATAAGTATGTACAAGCCACTGTCTGAGTGCAGTTAGGGTTTGTGCCAGAACACAATAGCATAGCCTTAATACAACTATAAGTTTCAAAATATTATTTATTTGACATTTGTTAACTACTTTAGTTTGGCTAAGCAGATGCCCTTTTCAGCAGAGACCAGAGGAGAAAAGCTCCAGTAAAACAATGTTAAAATACAATAAGTACTAGGTATATTAACATACAGTGGATATAAAAAGTGCACACACCCCTGTTAAAATGCCAGCTTTTTGTGATATAAAAAAAATGAGACCACAATAAATAATTTCAAAACTTTTCCCACCTTTTATGTGACCTATAACCTATACAATTCAATTGAAAAACAAACAAATCTGTTAGGGAAAAATATAAAAAGTAAAAAATCTACAATATGCTGGTTGCATATGCATAAGTGTGCACATCCTTAAACTAATACTTTGTTAAAGCACCTTGTGACTGAGTGACTACAAAGTATTTTGTCTATGGTTTTATTGGGTTTGGATATTTAAAGGAGGTGCTGGTCAGAGCTATGAAGTTCATGGCTGGGAACATAGGGGAATATGAGAGTCACAAGAGAAGGGCAGGCTAAGGGGTCGGTGAAGAATAGAGTAAGTCAGGTAAAGCTGTGGCAAGAGGAGTTGATGTTTAAATTCTAGCCAGCACAGTTTTTTTAATGAAAGATAGTGGTCTGAAGGATATGGGAGGTTACAAGCAAATCTAGCAGTTTTATTGTAAGTGAGTTCAAGTTTAGTTGACAGATTCTTTTGGAGGTTAGTTAAGATAGGGGTGGCATATTATAGGGTAGGGAGTAGGTAGGCTTGAGCTAATGACAATTTATATTCTTGAGTTAGGAATGTTTTGTTTCTGTAAAGTAGGCCGAGTTTTTGGTGTGTCTTTTTAATGCAATTATTGATGTGAATGTCGAATTTAAGTTCATTGTCTATGCAACCTCCCAGTATTTAGTATGAGATTCAACTTTGATAGTGGTGTTATTTAGTGAGGAGACAGAGAAGGAGGATTTGAGGTGCTGGAGAGACTTGGGGAGGAAGAGAAGGAGTTTTCTTTTATTAGGGTTAAGTAGAAGCTGGTTGGATGTAAGCCATTTTTCCACCGAGTGAACAGATTCTTGGGTGAGGGGTAGTAGATGAGGTAGATTGTCAGAAGAAGAGATTATGGTGGAGTCATCAGCATACCGTATTACTGTGGAGTGTAAGTAGGATTGGTAGAGATTATTAGTAAAGATATTGAATAATAGGGGTCCCAAAATAGAGCCTTGGGGGACACCTGTTTGAATGGAGAGGAATGGGCAAGTTGCAGAGAGCCATTTAACATATTGTAGTCTATTAGATAGGCAACTAGAGAACCAGCTTAGAGAAGAGTTAGAAAGGTTGAGATGAGCTAGTTTGGAGAGGAGGTTGTGGGATACAGTATCAAAGGCTTTAAAAAGGTCGAGGAACAGGCATGAGACTAGTTTATTATTGTCAAGAGATGCAGAGATAGGACAAGTTAAGGATATTAGTGCAGTAGTTGTGGTGTGATGAGGACAGAAACCATGTTGGGTGGGGGTGATGAGGTTTTCTTCACTGAGATATGTAATGAGCTGTTTATGAATACACTTTTCAAGAATTTTAGAGAGGGGAGGTAGAATAGCAATAGGCCTGAAATTAGACAGGTCAGTAGAGTCTCCTCCTTTGTGTAAGGGAATAATATGATATTTCTTCCAGATGTCAGGAACAAGGTCTTCCTGAACTGACTGATTGATAAGTATGGAGACTGGGTAGGCAATGGAGGAAGCAGCTAGCTTGAGGTAGAGTGGTGGTAAGTCATCGGCAGGAGGAGAGCAGGGTTTAAGTTTATTGAGGAGTGATCTGATATAGGAAGTGGGGATAGGTTTAATGGAGAAAGGAGTTGAACAGGAGGGTGGAGGGGAGGTGGCAGTGTAGGTATTTGAGTTTGATTTAATTAAGTTCTGTATGGACTCAATGAAAAAGGAGTTCAGAAGAGTGGCAGTTTCAACAGGAGAGCTGTTAGGAGAGGGATTAGGAGGAGATAGGTTTCCTGGGTGTAGGAGCTTGTTGTTGAAAAAATGTTTTATTCGCATGAATCAAATAACTGCTTGGAGTATTCATTCTAGAAGACAATGGTTACAGTGCTGGACAGCATATCACCTACTAAGGCTTTACTTCTAATGTGAGAATCAATATTTACCACAACAATGTGGAGATACTTTCTGGGGCAAGAAGAGGAGGACTGGCATACATGTTTTGAAATCAAGTGTGGAATCGCTTGATGGACTGTACACAATGAACACCATGTTTTAACACAAAGCTGCTAGAAAGTCTATTTGGTGGTGCAGCACTGAGGGCTAAGGCTGGTAAGTGACTATGAGGCAGCATCATAAGACCTGTAATCCTTTAAGTTTCTTATTGTTTACTGTGTCTTTATTTCAGTGTGTTGGATTGTGTAAGGCAGAAGCAGTTTCTGTTTTTTTTTTCACTGTATTGCAAACTTGGAGTTGGTATATATAAATTAGGTAGGTGCATGAACAATTTCACCACATGTGGGGAAGGACAACAGTTTATAATGTTGCAAGAAAATATTTTTTTCTGTATTTTTATGTATTTTTGAAGTTTTTTGTTAATTGAATTTTCAAAAAAGCATAGCATGTAGTCTATTGTCTCAGGTTAACACAGATAAACCAGATATAGGTACTGAAAACTGATTTAAAACAGGTGCCTAGATATTAAATGATCATCACTTGGTAGTGAGTTTGATTGGGCAGTTAGGGCAGGAGACAGACATACTCTGGAAACACAAAATTATACCAATGGTGCCCTGCAAACCTGCACACAACTATCAGATCTGTCTCTCTTGCTCTCTCTCACTGTCTCAGAAGAATTCTTTTTTTGAAAGCTCACATACCTCAAGATGCCTAGGAAAGCTTATGGCAGGATTCTGAAAATGAATGATTTATTAGATAGATGACATTCTGATTCAGGAAGAAAAAAGTAGAGTCCATACTAGGCTTAATGTAATAAATAATATCTTTGCCTGTACACAGATATTGGATCTATAACACTTACTGTTCATGATAGCCTCAAATAATGAAACAGATACAGACTGCATGTAGTCACATTTTTATCTACATTTACTTTACTGTGTGCAACAGATAGCAGGGTACATGTTGTACACTCTAAATTCTACATAGGCAAAAGGTGCCATAGCTCTTAAAGCACAACCTACACATTGCAAAAGCATGAAGTTCTTTTAAAGACACCTTCATTTTTTCATAATGTTGAGACAGATATCGCAATGGAAATAACACCAAAACTTGCCACTGTACTAACTTTGAGGTTGCTGAATTATAGGTATAAAGGTTTATTATCTTACTCTCGGGGGGGGGGGTTAATTTTATTGTATATAGGACTACAGGAAGTGTATATACAATAAACTTCTTTTTTATTTTTAACATATTGATACTAGTGTAACATTGATTTATTGCTATTGTTTTTAGTAGGCACAATCTTTGTGATCTGGATATGAAGTCAGAAGTCCCATTTTAAATTCTCTAAAGCTTCTCTCTCATACTTCATCTGAATTTGATTTTTTATGAACACATTTTCTAAGCATATCATATCAAGATATTATTTGTTTATTTTTAACTTTAGGACATTGCTTTAATAAAAAAAATACTTTTCTTTATTGAAACTCAAAGATGTTTTTTAAACACTTAACTTGTTTCAGTTACAAACTAGAACCCTTTATTACTATTGCAGTAGTTAACATATTCAAGAGGTGTAATCAACATTTCTTGTACAAACAGCTGTCGGATTATTTGTTGGGTTTCTGAGTTACTCACCCAAATTAGAAAATTTTTAATAGTTCGTTGTCAGTTCTGCTGATTCTGATGTACTAACAATGGCTTCAGTCAAGTTCACGTCAGTCTGTCAGAATGTTTTAGATTCACATTTTTTACATATTTTTCAGGCTCAGTTTCTTTGTCCGGTTAGGCCTGTGGCGTCTGTGATTACCCATGGGCATATTTTTGTTGTGGATGCTTAGTGGCTCATCATTGTATACCTTTGACAAAATTGTATATGTGTATCTCCATCATATATATGAAACTCTAGGCAAAATCCGGTACCTTTCTTCCTCAACCCCAGGATAAACTATATCCTAAATGAGAACAAGTACCTATTCATACCCTACACCTTCTTGCTCTCCTTCCCTTTACTCTCTTCCTTACTTCAATCAATTTCTCTTTCCAGCCTCTCTCTCTCCAAATATGCCATTACCCCGTTTGGTTTCTCTCACTTCATATTGCAGTTCCTGTTTGTATTATACTAATTTACCTTAATTGCTGTATAAACTGGCTACATGTCTTTCTAAATATTAAATTATTGTCACATAAGTTGTATCTATTCTTAACCAACGTTTTCACATTAGGTCTAATTTAGTATAATTATTTAAACAGTAGATGTTTTGTATTATTTTAGAAGATTGTAAAACTATTGTTCTTAAAATGTTTTTGTAATACTTTGGAGCGTTTCTCCCCTGGCCTCCACTGAAAATGGGCACCTACCCATTTGGACTTTCCAAGTAATCATATGGCAATAGATAGATAGAATGATAGAAGAAGATATATGTACATATGTTTGTGCATGTGTATGTATTGGAAAAATATAAAATTAGGTAAATGATTATATTAGGAGGATAAACATACAATTTTTACTCTGCTGGAAAAATTGAGGTAAATAACTTTTGTAAAGATCTAAATTGAAGCGACTAAATGATTAGATTTATGTGGAAAGAAATCACTGGCCATTCTGGTTGTTAGCTATATGCAGTTGATTTTTTTAAGAAATAAATTGTTGTTTGACTCAGTATGAGTTTTGCTTTGGAGACCATTCTATTTTTATCAATATGAGTGGAATACAAACAATTTCCAAAATGAATGAGGGTCTTATTTACCTGTCTATTTTTCTTTACTGTGTGATTTAAGAGATTTAACAGGATCACAATATTGAAAAGATTTGTAAATGAAGGATATTTGTTGGGTTTATAAATGGAGTTACATCCCGCAGATAACTGGAAGATTAATAAAGGATTGTGGAGTTTTATTAACAGTGCATATTTTTCAAGGATACACATTGATGTGTTGAGCTAGACAAGTTTAGTTGCAAATTTAACAAACTTGTTATAACATTTCTCTAACTTATTAGATTAGTTTTTAATGGTGGATGAGTATAGTGGAGTAGGAAGTAGGAAGGCTTTTGTTATATTAAGTAGGAGATTCTAAAATATATGGTTTGACTTTGAAAACCTCTTCATGTTTTCAGCTTGGTGTAGCTATGACATAACCAATGTTACAATCAAATTTGGGAAAGCAGCAGGCTCAGATGAGATCACACCTGGTACGATCGAGATTTTGAGTACAACAGGGGAGAAATGCCTCCTGAGGATACTCACAGAGGTATGGAAAGAAAGGAATATCCAGGATGAGTTGAGAATAAGTATACTAGTGCCAGTGTACAAGGACAAAGGGAGCATCCACAATTATGGGCAGTACTGAGGTATCAAACTCTTGTTGTTATACTGCATGAAAGTCCTGGACAGGGTGATTGATAAATGAATGTGCAAAGCAATAAAAAGTAAGACTGGAGATAAGCAGTTCAGATTCAGATCAGGATACACAGAAGCAACCTGATGTTTGCAGTGAGAAAGTTAGTTGAGAAGAAGCTAAATATGCTGAAAGAGTCCAACTAGGCATACCTAGACTTGGAGAAAGCAGATGACAAGGTCCCAAGAAAGCTGATTTGGGCAGTTCTATGTTGGTTTAAAAGTTACAGAAACACTGGTAGAATTAGTGCAGTCTATGTACAAAGACCCAATGGATCAAATACGAAAAGTGACTGGATTCACAGATTGGTTCCCATCTGGACTGGGTGTGCATCAGGGTTCAGTTCTGAACCCACTGCTGCTCATACTGGTGATGGAGTACATTAGCAAACAGGTCAGAGAGGACAGATCAACAAAATTGCTGTATGCGGATGGAATGTAAAACTGAAGGTACATGGGATGAAACTGAGTACACATAAAACAGTTGTAATGGTAACAAATGGGGGAAAAAGAAGAAGCTGAGAACTGAGTTAAAAGGGAAGATAGTGGAACAGGTTAACAGCATCAAGTATCTGGGAGACTTGGCTGAGGAGAAGTAAAGTTTGAATGAGTAGGTCAAAGCTAGAATCAGAGGGGCTGCAGTCAACTAGCACATAGTCTCAGGGGTAGTGTATGACAGAAGAATACAAACAAACCTGAAAAGTAAGGTATAAAAAATAGTGGTGAAATCAGTACTACTGTATGATACAGAAACCTGGGCAGTAAAGGCAAAGCAAATGAGGAAGTTCGAGGTGATGGAGATGTAGTGCCTGAAATGGATGGTAGTTTGCTTACTATGGGAAAGATGAAGAAATGAGGATGTCAGTGCAGAAGCCAAAGTAGCTTCAGCTACAAGAAAAGTCAAAGGGAACAGATTATGGTGGTTCAGGTACATATGCAGAGAAGTAAAAAACAATCTAGTGAAGAAGGTTTGGGACATACTTTAAGGTAACAAGAGGAAATGAGGGCTTCCATCAAAGGGATGGATGGATTGTGTAAGAGAAGACCTGTGACAGTCAGGCATGACTGTCAAGGAAATTTGAAGAGTGGCACTGAATTGAAAGAGATGGTGACATTTGACATGGCACCCTGACCCCATGGTAAAAATGGGAAAAATTTGTGGTTGATGATTGACACTTTGAAGATGCTGTGAGATGCTAACAAATTCTTTGGATAATTCTAGGAAGAGAGAAGCAGCACTTATCTTGATATTTTTCATTTAATTTACTGTATAAAAATTTTAATGATATAGTTTTGGTACTATGTCTGTATCAGAAAACATGCTGAGGTGCAGAATGAAAATTACTTTTGTTTACATAGTCGGTAAGCTGTTGATGAATGACCTTGCCAAAGGTTTTTGCTAGAGGAATATATTTTGAAAGTTCTATGGAATTTTCTCTTTTGAAGAGATTGCTAAAGGGAAGGATAATTTTGATACAGATGGAGTCAGCAAACAAACATTTCTTTAATTGTTTTTATTTCTTAGTATTGATGCTAGATGGAAAGTTCTGCTTGTTAATATCTTCAGGAATTGAGATGGAATGATTTCAGGTGTTGGAAAATTGTATTTTAATTCATTTAGTAATCCCTTGGTATAATCTGTAAATACTGTAAAAAGGTTAAAAGAGACTATGCTGCATTTGTGGATAATATTGTTTTCTTTAATAATTTTATTAACAATTTAGATGCCGCTATAAAGAATACATTGATTTTACACCCAGTAATGTAATCCTTCTCATAAATGATTAGAAGGGGAATGGCACCTAAGTTTCAGTAAACCATTTATAGATTTCCAGAAATATTTAGAAATGTGTGATTACCTTGTAAATTCTGACAGTTTTGTCCAGTAGGAGTATTTTGACAGCTCACAGGGTTAAAGGGATTATTTTCTCCAGAATCTACAGCATGTGTAATAAAGCAACTATTATTAGGTTTAGTTTTTCCACACCCATTTTCCTGCAGAAAATACAAAAGACTGTATTCCATAGACATTTACATACCTGGGGATTCAATAAACTCTGTGTAGGCTTTGCACTAAGCTTACACAAGAGTTTATTTAATCCCCAGGTTTACATGTTTGTGTGATGAGCAGCCGTGCTAATTGCATATGGATGCCGAGCATTGAGTTTTGGTGGTGACCAGCAAGAGTACATAGACAGCATTATAAAAAATTATTCAGTGGAAGTGTCTGTATTGAAAAGGGCCATACAGATGAATTGTAGGAATGAACACAGGGCAAGAGAACAAGTGAAACATGGTAATATACAGCAGCCAAGGGCATGTCAATGTACATACACCACAAAGGCAAGACAGTTCCACCACTTCCTATATCTCCCACTACACCCTTTGGTCATTCCTTACCACACCTACTTTACCTCTGTACTTATAGTAATACCTTTATCTACCATGGCATTGAATAAACCCTCCACCCTAATCCTCTTACAGAAACTACTCATACTTACACTTCTACCTCCTTTAACACTTGCATACCTGCTAACCTCCTATGAGCAACTAAGTTATTCACACTTTCTCTACCTACTAAACAATCTACCTCTTCTTCACTAGCCTCTCACACTGACCATTTCAACATTACTTCCCCACACAGCTATCTACTACCTAAATACCACAGGACAACCCACATTAGATATAACTTCCCTTAATAACAGGAGGTACCCATTTCTTCTCAGTAAATATACTAATACTAGATATCTAACACTACTCATCACCCTAAAGGATGGAGATATTCACCTAAACCCTGGTCCTAACACCTCCACTACCACTCAACTCATCAACCCAAACCCCTCTGCCATCCCCCTACTTACAAAACCTCCCAATTCACTCTTAATAGCTCACCTCAACATACGTAGCATTAATAATAAAATAACACAACTCCATACTCTCTTGCAACTCTACTCCTTTGATATTATTTGCCTAACAGAAACTTGGTTAAAACCTGCAACTAAAGACAATGAAGTTATCCCACCTGGTTACATCATCCTATGTCTTGACCGTGTAGCCAAGAAAGGTGGTGGAGTAGCAGTTATATTCAAATCTGATCTTCAAATAACCATCTTCAACCAAAAACTTCCTCAGGACTCTAATGCTGAGATAATTATTACCAAGCTTCAGCTAAATTCTAATCTATCTATATTATCTGCATCTATGTTCCTCCAGGCAATAACATTTCTGCCATCGAAAACATCCTTTGCTGGTTATCTCAAAACCTTCCCCAAGAAACTATAATCTTACGTGATTTTAACATTGATTGGAAATGTTGCAACAACAACTTCCCTACTAGCCATATTAATCTCTGTGGGTTTACCCAAACTATTACCTCTCCTACCAGAATAAACAAAACTAATAAGAAAGAAAGCACCTTAGATTGGATACTCATTAATAATCAACCCCAGACTTACGAATCCGGAACCCTCCCTGATGACATAAGTGACTACTCACTAACCTACATTATCAGGCTCAACACCAATGTTCCCAATCAACCCATGTTTAGGACAATCAGAACCAAAAAAAAACTTCAACTTAGATCTATTCCAAAGTGAACTTACAGCATGTAATTGGTCCCCCTTAAAACACCTTTCTCTTGATGAAGCTGTTGATTACTTTAATGCTAATTTCCTAGCCATACTCAACCACTATGCTCCTACCCACTCTATCAGGATAAGAACTAAATACACTCCTTGGCTTTCTAAGGAAACTAAGCAAAAAATCCATCTCAGAAATAAATACAGGAATAAATCACGCTTAACTAAAAACCCTGCTGACCTTCAAAACTACAAACAACTGAGAAAGGAAACAAAAAAAGCTATACTGTCCGATAAACAAAACTATTACCTACAATCTCAACAGACCCACCATAATAAGCCACAAAAGTTCTGGGCAAGTATTAAGCAATTATTACATCCTGGTCAATCTATCACACCTAACCCTCAAGGCACTGACAAGGACAATCCCAAACAAACTGCTAATGCTTTTAATACCTTTTTCATCAAAGCAATTCAAACTCTTGCCAGTCAGCTCTCTCCTCAGAATGTAACTATATCTTATTCTGACTCTAACCCATCTCCTCCATTTCTCTTCCAACCTGTCCCAACAGCATTTATTCTCACCCTGATCCGAAAACTCAAACCATGCACTCCCTCTGCTGACCAACTACCCGCAGAATACTTATAGTTAGCAGCCAAATCTATTGCTTACCCCATCTCCATTCTCATCAATAGAACCATCACTGAAGGATATATCCCCAAACTTTGGAAAGTATCTCATATTATTCCCCTTCATAAGGGGGGAGACTCCACTGAACTCTCCAACTATCGTCCCATAGCCCTATTATCTCCTTTATCTGAGATCATGGAAAAATACATCCACAGGCAATTGCTAGACCACCTTCTCCATCATAACCTGCTTTCCAACTCCCAACATGGTTTCAGACCTTCCCACAGCACTACTACTGCCCTCCTCTCCTTTATAGACACAATAAACAAAAACCATAACCTTAACATGCTTTCCTCTGCACTTTTCATTGACCTGTCCAAGGCTTTCGACATGGTAAATCACAATATACTCATAAACATTCTCAAATCTCTGTCACTTGACAATCTAGCTATAAAATGGTTCCAGTCCTACTTAAATGACAGACATCAAGCTGTGCTCTGGAACACCATTCTTTCTACCCATCTACCTGCTAATATTGGTGTCCCTCAACGATCCATATTGGGCCCTCTCCTGTTTTCTATATTCATCAATGACCTTCACCAAGTAGTTCCCCAAGCTACATGTATACAATACGCAGATGACTCTACACTTATATGCTCAGCCACTTCTGTATCTGAACTTCACTCCCATACACAAGACATATTTAACTCTGTAGAACTATGGTTTACAAAACGCTGTCTCTTACTAAACCCTAAAAAAATAAACTTCACCTTTTTACACCTACCAGTAAATCTCCCCCAATAGACTTTACTGTTGCATCCAATAATAGTACTCTTATATCCCAAGATCTTACTACCAAACTGCTAGGTATCACCATAGACAACAACCTTAACTTTGACACCCATATCAACAACACTCTGAAAACTACTAATAAAAAAATAGGCTCTCTTTATAGGATCAAACCCTTCCTAACTCCTGCAACAAGAATAACTATTGCCCACACCCATCTAATCTCTACTTTTTTTTATGCCTCACCCATATTTACTAATCTGTCAAAAAATAACCTTAAGAAACTAGAAAACTCCTACAATAGTATGGCCAGATTTGCCACAGGTAATCCTTACAGAACACACCACAGTATTAATCTAAAACAACTAGGGTGGCTTGAATTAGAGCAGCAACTGAAATTCAGTCAACTTGCCATCGCCCATAAAATACTTTATCAACCAGCCAAGACACCCATCCTATCTAACCTTATTCACCCCTACTATAACCTGAAGTCCCTAAGATCTTCACAAAAACTTCTTGTAAATATCAATAAATCAAACAATAGAGCTGGAGACTCTCACTTCTCTAATACTGTCGGAAAAACCTGGAATCTACTTCCCTCCGAACTTTCCACACTTCCCTCTATTACTCTGTTAAAAAATAAACTTAAGCTATTTCTCAAAACACATTGGATGTGCCCCTGTACTAAACCTGACTGACCAACATGCTCTTGTTACTTGATTCAACCTTACCTTCTCATCTCCGCAACAATTTCATCTTAACAGCCACTATTCTACCTCTCCATAATATTCTTACTTATTACGGTATTCTCAAAAGGTGGCATATTATACTACTAGATGTAATACTCAACTGCTACATCATATTACCTTCTTTTTTATCTTCCTTTTATCTACATTTATACTCTACTTTTTAGCTATTAATCTTTTGAACATTAAATTGTAACTTCATTAGTAATTGCACTAAGCCTAGTTAGATATTTTCATTTTTTTTATTATACTTTATAAATGTGTAACCACCTAAAATAAATAAATAAATAAATAAATAATTCTTTTTTGTAATTTAAATATGTACTGTATATGTGAACTTCATTTGAACTGATTGGAGCTTATCTCCCCGGGTCTGTACCGAAAATGGACATATATTCAGCTAGACTAGCCCGGTCAACAAATGTAAAATAAATAAATAAAGTAAAATGAGCAGTAGTAACATATCTACATAATACAGTACATACTGCTGTTTGTACCTTCTGTGTAGGTATAGTCATAGCATCATGCAGTTATTGTATATTATGTGACTGTCACATAAGGTGACATATCAATGGAGAAGATTTGTTGTAATATAAGCATCCTGATGTGATCACTGGAGTGGACATTTATGAAGAATGGTGTGTGCACTAGGGGGTATATGCATATTGTGAAGATGTGAAAATAATTTGCTTGAATATGATTGCAAAGCCAGCAGAGCTCTCAGCCAAGCAGCACACATAGCAACAGGCTCATCGACAACAGTAGACAGACACATACACAACCATGGACAATATCAGAATAATAACACCACTCATCTGTATCAGTGACATTAAATATGTGATTGTGAGTTAGTATACATGTTCTGCATGAACAGAGTCGTACAACCATAATGATTTGTCAGTCATTTATAAGGGGAATCAAGCACACATTCCTGAAAAAATAACACCCTTTAGATGTGTTAAGAGGGACACTGGTACACGTGTAGTTTAAATTACAATCTGTCCTATCTAGTTGACAGGTTTGCATGGCATATGTATTCCACAATCCACACTTTCATGAATTCAACCCATGCCAACAATGTTGTCAATGAGCTATGTATTTACTGGGTGCATCCCAGTAGCATGTAACATGCATGCATCTTGTATAACACCTTCAAGTGAGTTCTGCACTATCAACTTCTAATGTTTATGCAGCAAAAATAATACTTAGGTATGGCCGATAAGATGTGTGGGAGCTCACTGTGGCAAAAGTGATACACTTGAATAAATCATCCCTAGAAGATGTACTGGGAGATACATGCAAAAAGGTACATTGTACTCAATTATTGATGTGATGTGAACTGAGAACAATGGGACTATAATGCCCTTTGATATGATGTCATGCACATACTCAGGAGTTGTGCTACCTACAAGGGATTAGTCACCACTGTGGTCACATGTTGGTGAATATTTTGCATATCATCTACCTGAGTATACAGGTCACATACCACTTGGTCTGCTAATAGGGATGTGTTGTCTATATTGTAATTAGCTTGTGCATTTGCTTTCATAACAGAACTAAACCCATTTGATTTTTGTTCATCTACTGTGTCTTCATGACATGGCAACAATGCTTTGTGTGTGTTAATACTGTCTGCATTTGCCAATACAAATGTTGGATTCAATTATTGTCCACAATTTGCAGTCTTCCATAAAGCTTATTAGACAAAGGATGTATAAGTTAGTCTTGACTTCAGAGACTTAAATAATAAACAGGATAGGGCCTAGTACAGAATCCTGAGGTAGGGACCTGTTCACTGGACTCTAAATAGAGGTGACTTCACTTCACACACTTTGACATTATCTGTCATGCATGTGATCCATTTGTCTACCCACTTGATGACTAGGTGTTTATGCCCTTTTGAGAAGGTTTCTCTGTAATACCTGAGTGTGGATTTGTTTCAGATGCCTTAGCCAGATCAAGTTACGCAGGATGAGAGTGTTTTCCTCATGCATGCCCTTGGTAACCTTCTTGAAGACATCAAACGGATGTAACAGACATGATGTAGCCTTAACAAATCAAACATGGGTGTAGTACACAATTGGGAGATTACCTGTGTCCTTTTTGATAACATCCATGATAATTCATTGGTCTGCCTCACAGATGAGGAGAGTCTGGCATATGTGTCTATAAATCCATGCATCGGATGATGTTCCTCCCTGGTCAGACAGATGACTGTTCCTGTACATCCTTCTATGAGAACATAGACTGTCTGTAGGCTGTGTTCAAGTAGGGATCTGACTGTGTCTGCTAGGTCAGGTATTATGTCATGTTATTGGCAACCTGAGATGTTGTCAGGGCCTATTGATTCTGTGTTATTAGCCATAGGGAGTGCAGAGATTAGCTGCTCTTCTGAGAAGATAAACTGAGTAATGTTTGCATGTATATATTGGCTGATAGCCAGTGGGGACAGGGATGTGAAGTGTGAGACAAACTGTCAGTTAGCAGATTGTCTGTTTTCTCCAACTGAGTATGGCTGGTGCCATCCACAAACAGCTCTGTGCTTATCTGGGTATTCCCCATAACATGTCATATTTATTGAAATACATAAATTCTGAAAACTCCAAATACAGCTTTGGTCATGCATCACACGACACACATGGGTACTGTTCATGCAGTCATACAACTGTACTAATGTTATGTAATTACATCAGTTGCACAACATATGCCTATATGTGTTTCATGGGAAGGCTATGTTTGGGTGGCCTGTTGACATTTAGAACACATTACAAATCAGTTGTTTGTGGCTTGTGCAGAACATTTCCTTACACTAATGCTGCTAGTCACACAATGGTGCTGCTGAGCACATCAATAATCCTTGGGAATAGCAGCACAACTGCTCATAAAATGCATTCCACAAGGTTGCAATTGAATCAATCAAAACATGTGATATTTCTGTTTATATCAAAGCTTTATGATGTGGATGAAACAAGACGTATGTGCACATGTAATCAGTATGGATTTACATTGATGTGTGTCACAGAGCATTTAATGTTAGTAGGTAGACACATGCACACCTGTGCCATACTGCAAGTGTGTTGGTGGAATGAGAACTGCTTAGAATGATGACCTGCTCCACTACAACATCACCTGTCTTAATAAGTCAACAATATACATAAAGGTTTATCATACCATGCCAACAGTTCTCAGCAGGCATATTACTACAGCTGTTATAGAATGAGTATGTAATGAAATGGCCGCAGTGGCCATCAATACATTAGCTGACATCACAGATTGTAAGATCCTCTTGTAAGCATACTATACATCCACACCTCAACATAGCATGTGTCAATGCCAGCAACATTGACATGTCAAATGTCTGCATGATCATAGGACATTATTAAGCAAACAGCCATCACATAAAATCCTATCCATTATTATACAATTTAAAACAAGCTGCCTATATCTATATGATGGAAGATAGTAAGAGTATTGTGCATATGTGTATATTTGCTGGATTACATTATATATGCCACTGTCCATATGGGGCACGTACATCACACTATGTTAGAATTAGCAATCACACATGCAGTCATCTATAGGTGAATTGCAGAGGCTCATGGAAGGACTCTGCTTCATGATGTGTGTATGCATATTTTATATGAAGATATCCTCCACTCATCTGCAAGAAAGATGTAATGTGGCCAGGGAAAAAAAGAGGATGGTTGATGCATGGGGCTATGTTAAAGGTTATTCTAAGTGGCAGTAAAATGAATAGTGATTCTAAAGATCACACAATGGCCCTAATGTAGCAAATACCACACACAAAGTAATACACAGGGTCTGCTTTGAACATTACACCTGTGTAGATCTAGAAGATAAATGCCATGCAATGTAACACTAGCACCACCTGATATGTCTGATTTTAACACTGTCATATTGCACTTTATGAAGTATGATAGCATCAATCTATGCTGAAAGGATCATGTTGGGAGGAGTGTCTGACATAGATGTGTAGTAACATCTCTGTGTAAGATTGTCTCAAAAGTAATATTTGGATGTATGCACACTCAAGTTGCCTTCTGTCAGATTAGAATCCCTGTATATCTAGGCAAAAAAAGCTTGGGAAGACAGTACTTAAAGGCTACTGCCACAGCACAAGCTTGTTTTGAATACTGTCAGAGTGGATGTTATACAAGATGACATTATCAGTGTATGTTACAAGAAGATGTTCTGAGGACACTCTGACATAGCTGTGGACTCACATGTCATTGTGAAGTTGTCACAATATTGATTGTTAAATGTACACACAAACCAATTGACCACAATGAGAATAGAACTCTTAACTAGCTATCTACAGAGCACAGTGCTTAACACATGCACCACAGCACAAGTCTGGCTTTTATGCTGTCAGACAGCACTTTATAGCTGATGACAGCAGCAGTGTTTGGTGAGAAGAAGATGGTAGTAGGAGTGTCTCACATGCTGTTATAAAATGGCATCTTGAATGTGAGCCAACAGAACACACACACACACACACACACACACACACACACACACACACACACACACACACACACATACACATACGCTGACTGCAGTGAGATTAGAACCCCTACCTAATTAGGTACACAAGCTAGAGAATGGAATACATAATGCAAGTACTACTGCATAAGTGTGTTTTTTTAAATGCTGTTGGACAATTTATAGTGGACAAAAATCATCACTGGATGTTTGAGAGAAGATCTTGGGAGGCCTGTATGACATGGATGTGTAGGCATGTATGACTTTCAAATATTTGTACTCCATGAGACTGTATTGCTGACAGTAGGATAAACAGTTATGATCTTTTGACTAGACACACACACACCAATTGACTGCAGTGAGATTAGAACCACTACCTAGCTAGGTACACAAGCTAGACAATTCAGTATTTAATGCAACACCATAGCACAGGGCTGCTGAAAAATGTATAGTGGATAACATCATCACTGCATACTTGAGCAATGATGTTGAGAGGCCTGTATGAAATGAATGGGTAGCCATGTATGACTGTCGAAATATTTGTACTCTATGGGACTTTTATTGATGATAGTAGGATACACAACCACACTTCTCTGACTAGACACACACATACAGACACGAGCTGTCTGCAGTGAGATCAGACCCCTACCTAAACAATTACAGAACTCAGCACTTAATGTAGGCACCATGGCACAAGTTTGACTTTAATACTGCTGCTGTACAACTTCTAGTGGATGACAATCCTAACTAGATGTTTGTGAGAAGATGTGAAGCCTGCATGACATAGCTGGGTAGCCATATACAACTGTCAGATATTAGTTCTGCATGGGTCCAGAATTATGATAGTAGGAAAAGGACTGATGTTATTCTGACTATGATCCCACACTTATGCATACATACATAGAAACACACATAATGTGGCTGCTGTGCTAATTTACATGTAAGCATTTTATTCCCATCTGCAAAACACAGTAGTTAATGATTTCAGCACCCCTTTAGTATGTTTTTGCCTTGAAATAGTGGCCTTTATAGATGATGCAATCATCATTATATGATGTGGTTAATATATCCTGTTGTGAGAGTGGTGGGCAAGGTGTGGATGTACTATTTCCTGTTGCATTTCCAATGTGCAGGTATACATTAAGAGACAGCTTGTCAAACTAGATGCAAAAAAGCTGTCAGGAATGCATGCATTACAAATGAGACTTATGCAACTGGTTCACAGTTATGTACATTGCACAGTTATTGTCACATAAAGAGACACACATTTTTCATGATCAGCATGGATGAAACTGTATATGTATGTGTATTCATATTTGTGAAGAATTGCTTTCCACATTAATACATGTATAAGACAATCTGAATGTCTATTGTCATTATAAAGGTGTGCACAGTATATAACAATGCAGGTTTGCATTTATTTCTGTAGTGTAGTTGACATTTGGGAACTAGTACTAATATACCAGGTTTCAAGTGCATGGATGCAAGTAACACATGACTGAGTGTAAATGTGTGCTCAGTCATTAAAAAGTGCCTTCTGTTTGGTTGTGTTTTTATGTGGATTTTAATGGAATAAAGACTAACTGGGCAGTAAACATAAGTACTACATGCTAATAAGCACTTTCTGCAGCACACTGTCAAGTAGCTGGTTTGCATGATCAATGGCAAAGTGTTTGTGCATGTGATATACGTATTCAAGGACTCCTGTTTGAACTTGAGAAGTACTTATCCATACTGGCTATGGTAGACACAGCTAAGAGAGAGTATAGTAGTCATATCTAGTTCATATCAGAAATGTTGTATCATAAATTGTATGACCTTAAAAAAGTATTTATACTGCTTTCTCTGTTTGCATGTAGTTAAGAGATGAGCAAATGCAAGTCTTTGCTTCACTGAGAAACGTATGAGAGTTCCATTAGTTCGCTTTCCTCTGTGCAAACATGCTAAGTGGAGAGGCGTGGCAGTCAGCACTTTGGACAATACTGAGTGGAAGAAAAACTGCTGCTTCCTAGCTGACTCTGTGGCAGCAGGTGTAATAGCTGCAATCTCTCATTTTGAGCACAGATGATACAGGGTTCAAATCCAACTCTATTTTTTACTTATGTATTCATGATGTAATTACATGCGATAATTACTGGAAATGTGAGAGGGAATGACTATAGTAAAGTACTGTATAAAAAACAGTGCTCAAGTGATTTATGTCAATCGTACACATATGGATTTATATATTTATACAGTTAGTCTAAATAAATAATTATATACATTTTTTTAATATGAGTGCCTTTATTCTACTTTAACTGTCTGTTTTTTTAGTGCAGTGATTTTAAGCAGCAGTGCATGGAAGTAACTGCACTGTGCCATAGGGCATGAAGAGCCATTCACCATCAGTTGGCACTGGTGCACAATACTAAATTCCATGCAGAAGCAGAGGACAAAAAGTGAAGGGCTTCATTGGGAATTTATTATTTATGTGTGTGGTTTGTGATTCTATTTTTACCAGATTAAAGGTGTGAAAATGGGGTAGATAGGAAAGTGGTGAAATGGCGGGCAAGCAGGGCAAAGAACAAAGGGGAAGCAATATAGCAATGTGCAGGAGGTAATTGGAAAGAACCATCGCTATCCACTTTTTCGGCAGTGTAAACTGAACATGGATAGAATATTGGATGAAATTGTATTGTCACCTCACTGGATCAAATCAACACATGCATGAAGTGGACAGCTATGTATAGGACAATATATATATATATATATATATATATATATATATATATATATATATATGTATATATATATATATATATATATATATATATATATATATATATATATATATTTGGTACATGTGCTCATTTTTATGCTTTTACTTCAGTAAAAGTGGAATGTTGGGTAAGGGACATAGGTATGTCAGAGTCAGGTAAGTAGGGTAGGTAAAGAAGTGGATGCAGACAAACAGGACAAAAAAGGCAAGAGACAGGAATGGTGAGGGACACAACAGGTTGGGGGACACTTTGGGGAAAGGGAGGGGACATCGGATGCCCATGCCCATCAAACATGGTGACAGTGAGAATCTAGTACTCACCATAAGAAATGCTGTCACTGTCCCTCTCTTCAGCTTGCTGTTGAAGTGCTTGACATTTTCATTTGCTCAGCATTTTGGCAAGCCTCTTCTCCATTCAGATGAGGGGTGCAATGACGGTATTTGCCACAATCTCACACCATGTCTGGCATCTCCTGGTATGTGACAAAATCACCACTTCCACCAATACTCCCATATTGTACCACTGCACCAGCTGCTGGGGTAATGCTACTTGATGTGGATGGCCAGGTAATGCAGGGGCTGCAGAGGCAGAACTGCCATGTCAGGTCTCAGATGTGCTGGATGTCAGTGCAGCAGCTGTTGAAGGGAGCGGCAGGCTAAGCCACACTGGTTGGCCTACCTCCCTCTGCTGTAAATCATTTTGTGAATTGTCAGAAATTTATGACATGAGAACATTGTGACCACATGTATAAAAATAAAAAAGGGAGATACTGGATTCGGTAAGAGACAAAAAAAAAGAAGATAATTCATACCATCATATGTGATATACAATAAATTAGTGCGATATAAATAATAATTTTACTTTTACATTAAGTATACTTTTTAACAACTGCAAATTATGACTGATAATTGTTTTAAGTAATCCTTAGAATATGCAATATTGTACATATGCTTGATCAAATAATACAGATTAAGTTAACAACATGGCATGTATGTCAATTTTATTGAAATTATTATGTAATATTTTTAAATTATTTTATGATACATTTGTTACCTGTGAGATTTGGTTTTACTATCATAATTTTGAACATGTTTGTTGCGAGTACGTACATACATGAAAAACATTGTTGAAGCCTATAACGACCGAGAAAAAGAATGAACGAAAAAAATGTCAACAATTCCAAATCGAATTGTCAACATTTTTCGAACATACCACCACTTCCAGTGTCATACAACACACATTTTGCAGGGGGGAAGCTCCCATGCACCACCACACCCCATTCTATATATATATATATATATATATATATATATATATATATATATACAAACTCCGAGATCACACTACAGTGAGAGAAAGGGTACATTTCCCGGACCCCACTATAGTGCAATCTCCACTCAATATGCCGAATTCACAACAGCGAACATACAATACCATTTGCTGTTGTGCATTTGGCATGGTTTTTTTTTTCGCACATACAAACCTGTGCAAACTTACTTTTGGATATCCATTATCACACACTTCGGCCAAAACATTTTGATGGTACACCGAGATTTGAACCTACAACATATAAATACACTATTACAATTGACTGCTACAGTTGGCTTGATCCACAGACTGAAGCATGCATTCTTGATTTTACAGTTAAGATATGCATAGTTAATTTGCTAATAATGTCTACAGGTATCAATATGATACTACAGCCTTAAATGTTTTAAACGTTCAGTGAAGTTCAGCACTTCCTGTTTTAATGTTATATAAGGAAGTGATGTTCTTAATTAGTTTTTATCTCTGATGAAGTCCTGACATAACTTATTGGGCAGAAAACGCTTAGAATTATTTCATTAAACAGTTGTTTGATCTTGGTTGCAGTGCTATTTCATATTTCCTGAGTTCTGGATGTCTGCATAGCATTGGATCATCTGTGTGTATGGTGATACTGTGAGCAGTGTGCAGTCCTGGTTGTGGGGCACTTTTTTGGAATTGTTTGTGATTATCCATTTGATTTATTACTGTAACCTGTTTATACAGTACCAATATTCCTCTTTGTTCAAAAGATATATGTATGTTTACAAATATGCTAGTCATTTTTATGCATATTATACTATCAGTACAACTAAATATTTTTAGGTACAGATATCTGTGTCTGCAAGTACATGTATTTATGCAAATTTTACCCACTAGGCCAACTGATCTGCACAGTGCTTTTACAAATCATCATTCCTGTGATGCCATTGCTGACTGGAGCAGATTATACCTGTCAGGGTTGACAGTGTAGTGATTCTGACAGATACTGATTTTTTCCACTTACTGTGATGCGTGCATGCCTGGATCTTTTCCAGGAATAAATCATGCAAAAGTCAGAGCATGATTAAGATCTCATCTCAGACCAGCTAGTAGTGTGATCTTTGGCTTCAGAGGTACTGTCATCATTCAAAGAGCCAGAATCAGAATGAAGTATAGTGAGGGATGTATTGAGCAGGATTAGAACCACTCCCTCTTGAGTGTGACATCACTGTGACCAAACCCTTTTTGCTAGCATGCCCATTAGAGTGGGTGTTGATACTATTGCCAAGTTTGGTGTAACCAAAACTGCTTTGTCACATATTGATTTTTCTTAAAAGAAATCGATTACCTGTCCTTTCCATGTGTCATATTTTTTAAATATAAAGATAATAACTGTTAATATTAATGCTTACTTATAAAAGTATTTTCTTTTACCTTAATAGCAATATGTATCATATAATGAACTGGATTTTTTTAAGGTGGGGGAAAATAAATGTCAGCGGGAATGTAAACAATTATGTTTGATGTCCCTATTTGAGTGGGACTGTCCTGGGATCAGCAGCCTGATCCCGAGTGCCGTACTGCCGGTTAAAATCCTGGCGAAACAGCCTCCGTTTTGATTTTTTTTGATTGGCCCGTATATGAGCCAATCAAAAAAATCACTAAACAGAGCTACTTTTATTTAATGCAGAACTGCCTGATGTTCTGCATTGAACAGAAGAGGGTCCATTGTGCGATTTTTTGATTGGCTCATAATACCGGCATACAGGCCAAACAAAAATCGAGACAAGGTGTTCTGCATTATAGACCATTTTCTTCCACAGTGTATCCCTGTCTGTTTGAAATACATTCATGTACTGTGGTACACAATCATCAAAATGTCAAAATATGCTGATATACCTTGGGACTTGTTTGTGTACCACTACAATTCATAGACATGCATACAAATTAAATTAATTTGCATAATATGTGTAAATGGCCTTAAATTTATGACAATAGGTTGACCATCACTATATTAATTTGCAAATAGCCGAGAAAAGTGGCAAATATCTAAGGATTCCGCAGACATCTCAAAGTAAGGAAAACTTTATAAAATATTTATTAATTAGTAAGAGACAATTTAGCAATTACTTTAGTATTGCTTTAAAGGTCATCTGTAATAAGTGTTGATGTATAATGTGTGTGTATTTAAATCATTATATAACTGGTATTTTTTGTCATTTTGAAGTCACAGCAAATGATCATTAAAGAAGTACAGTGTAGTGATTCTACATACATGGGGAAAATTATTATTCTACTTGAGAAATTTCAGTGTGTAAAGGACAGGAAGACATGCAATAAATGTGATGTTTTGGTCTTGATAGTGAGGGAAAAACACATGAAAATGGCAGATAGTATTGCAGGTTGTTTTTTGTTTAAGTAATATAATTGAATAACCTGTAATCATGTGGTTTAGATAACACTGATGTTTGCATATTTACTGCGGGAGATAGGAACAGCTGGCCAGAGGTTTTTATTTTAACAGCTGATGTCATCCAAATAGCAATGTTGCAAGTGTCTCACTGTAGCCCCACCCCCTTTCTTTCTTTCTTTTTTTTTTTTTTTTCTGTAGTACTGATGAAGAATAAGGGATCAAAGCACAGCTATGATAACTTTAGGCTTACGAAAAAACAAGTACTCATAGCAACACTTAGGACATATGGGAATCTTTTTTAGGTAAAAGGTATCCCAGACAAGCCAACAGGAACAAAGCCTGGAGTCAAATATTTGTTAAAATAAATGCAGTTGGTGGCAGAAACAGAGCATTGGCACAGTGCAAGAAAAGGGCTAATGGTATGGTGTCATGTGCTAGAAGCAAGGCCAAGCATAATACAATTTCCCTGACCACTACTGGGGGGGGGTTCCAAATCATATTAATTGAACGCCAGATGAGGAATACCTTCTGTCCATCTGTGGGAATGACTTCATGAATAATTAGAGGTGGTGTGGACACTGTTCCAACTAACCAATGTCTGTAGCAGCATTTACATTCATCAGCTCCTGAAAGTCAATTTAAAATGTACACCTTTGATAATCAAAACTGAATGATAACAAAGACTGTCATGATTAAGCATGTCACAGTTCATTATAATTAGGTATGCCGTGTGCATCAGCGAATAATGAAAATGAAAGCAGTGTGTGTAGTAAGTGTCCAACTCACCCCCTTGTAAGCCTACTGTACCATACGCTGTTGCATTGTTATTAAACGTTTTTAATCATTTCTTTTTTCAGTCAACATCAGAAAGAACTGTTCAGCTATGCCAATAAATATGGATGAAGTCAGCAGCAGAGTAGGCGCTGTTGCTGCTGCTGCTGCTATTGGTGATGATGATGATGATGATGATGATGATGATGATGATGATAACATAGTTATATGTAGGAGGCAGCCTGAGAGAAATGACAGAGAGCCCCAAGTGTAATGGCAGGTTCTCTCACCTCAGAACATGTTAGTAATGTTACAGAAAGGGACACTGCATCCCAAAGTTAAACACAAGCTAACATTCCACTAAGACTTGTACATCAGGAACAACCCTGCCTTTCTATAGCAGTATCTCAACACACATGAGAACACTTTGAGGATAATGGCAGGAATTCTGAGGCCACAGTGTTCACAGAAACACTATTACAAAGGGGTATCAGATGCAGGAATTATTTACAGCCACCCCAGCAGACAAGTAAAACAATGGCTGCCTGATAAGAAATGTGTCATCACATTGTTAGGGCTCAGAGCACTGCAATAGGGTGTCAGTTGTTAACTGTCAAAGTTCTACAGGGTATGCATGATTCTTTCCAGCACTATTCTGAAATATCAGAGAGCAGGGGTAATGTCATGCTATCACTCTTGCATGGTATGGTGGAAAGTTGCAGCCTTTATTTGTACACAAGTTAGGACAGAACAGAGTCAAGTTGGAGTCATTCTTATGCGGGGTAGGGGATGGTGTACTTTCCGGACATGCGGGGGGGGGGGGTCACATGATACCACCACTGCAACTAAAGCAAGTAATATAAGTACTCACAGTGAGCAATCATAACACATTCAAACAGGTCATGTCAACAGTCATCTAAACATAGCAGAACCTCACATTCCCAGTCAGGATCACAGTCACACAAGCAGTATCAGTTCAGTGACAGCAGGATCACCTTCATCAAGCAGGTGATGGTCACAACATTGGACTAACTCACCTTACAGTTCTCATGGTAGTCCATCCTCTAAATCAGTTGGACCATCACCAGGCCAATCAATAGGGAATGTGTATGACTCGTTTGATCTGGAACTACTGTGAATTTTATTCATTGACAAATCTTTCTGTTTAGTTGGAATGGGGGTTTGTTGGTGGGGCAATATATATTCAGTTATTCCTTTTATAGCTATTAATTGCACCATACTGTGAATTCAAATCATTTACAGAAGTTTCTGTTTAACTGGAATTGGATTGTGGGAAGGGGGAAGTCTGTCTATAGCTATTAAGTACACGAATGAACATTGGACAAAAAAACAATGATATGTGGATTACCATTCCTTCCTGTGGCAATCACATAAAACATCACAACAGTAATGAGCAAATATTTTCATGTCCAATATATTATAAGGCAATGACACATTAAAATAAGGATCCTGCTATGAGAACTTAACTGCTGTCACTACTACCTCCCCATTGTACAAATGATGACAGTTTCTGAAGTTAGAATTTATTTTGTATTACACTATAAAAACAATCTGATGGGCAGTACAACAGAATATAGTAAACAGAAATGGCACATATAACTGAATATTTAATTGTTGCCAGTATTGCTTTCTATTACATAGTGAATAAATAATTAAAGCAAATGTTATTCAGTACAGCAGGTACAACTGTTGAGTTATTTATTGATTTTAGTGATGATTTCAGCATCACTGAATAGGAATCAGAGAGCAGTCAGGCAAACAGGTAATAATATAAAAATATTTTAAGATGAAAGAGAATGTGAGATGAACAGTGACAGCAGACCATGCACTATACAGCAAAGCTTACAAATATCACTGCATGCATTAATTATACTCTATGTGTTTTTTACAAAAAAGGAATCACTAACTTGAATGTCCCGGTATGCAGTTTTTGACTAGACATCGCCTGTTATCCTGCACAGTTGCATGCCATGCATGCAGTTGCCACATGGGATCCCTTACTAATGCTGCTGGCTGGTCATCATTACTCTAAGTGGGACTAGATTTGGGAACTGCAGTGACAGCGTAACTTCTCCACCAGACTGGTGCATGATCATATTATGCAGAATGCAACAGGCGGTAAACATCCTGTACATGGCTGGGTCATACTGAAGGGCATCCCCAGACAAATCCAGGTACCTGAAACAGCTCTTCAAGAGGCAAACCACTCTCTCAATGTCATTACAGATCTGGGACAGGGATGTGTTATATGTCTCCTCCACAGTTCTAGAATGATTTCTTATTGGAGTCATGTGCCATGGCTACAGTGGATATCTGCCATCTCCTAAAAAAAAAAAAAAAAAAAAATCAGAGAGAGATGGGAAAGACAAAACAGAAAAAAAATAATATATAGTAATAAAGTTTGACATAAATAACCACTTTAATAACATAAATAACATAAAAAGAAGAAATTCAGCTCAGCAACAAGATGACCACTAGGTACCCTACAATCCAGGAAGAGGTAGTAGAGTGGGTTAGTGTACCAGATATGGGAATCATGTGCACTGCCAGGATGCTTGGCAGAGACATTGGTGATGCACCCTCAAACATCACACACTACCTGGCATTTGATGGAATAGTAGTCCTTCCTATTGCAGTACTGCTCACCCTGTGGACCAGGAGGGGCCCTAATTGCAACATGGGTGCAATTTATCACACAGAGTACCTCAGCAAAATGTGCCAGCCAATAAAATGCATACACAGTCCTGGTTTGGTCCTGAGGTGATATTGCGAAATAGATGTACTGATCCACATCTGCCAAGAGTACATCCAGGAACTGCTTCAATACCCTTGAGGTAGAAGACGGTGAGATCCCTAACAAGTCCCCAGTGTTTCTCTGGAAGGTCTCCATAGCAAGTATAGTGAGAGATATACATACTTTGGTGTGCACAGGAATAGGAAGTCGATACATTCCTCTAGTATCCCTATGGGGTCAAACATGCCTACTATTAACCTTCTAATGTCCCTGTCCATTCTAAACCTATGAAGGATTTCCTGATAATCAAAGCTATAATGAATAATCCCTTGCTTATATTTTTGCCTTCTTAATGGCTGAGTACTATTGGGCTCTAGTGGCTTTGTCCCTGTCAAGACAAGCAACTCCAGCCTATAAATAGCAAAGCTCTCCCTAATTGACAACATTTTCACTGACTGCAACTCTGATAGATTTGGTGATGTTTCTGTCTTTATTGCACATCTATGACCAGTTCGAAAAAGTGGGAAAAATTGACTATGAATTGCAAATGATATAAAACAGACTTCATTAGCATATGAACATTTACTTCACTCTTCAATTCCCTCTCATTATTTGCTTATTTCCATAAGTACATTTCAGGTAACTGTGCATCAGTGTAAATAGCCTCTGTGAATTGCAGCTCTGCTGTGCTTGTTTGTCCATGGCCCCAACAGCCTTAACATGTTTGCATAGAAGAAGGCATCCTTTGATCCCAAAAGATCATGGGTTTGTACCTCTACTGGACTGATTCGAGCAGCATCTTCTGCTGCTGAGCAATCCAATCCAGGAATGACAGTCCTTTCCAGATTCTGAGCAGCAGTAGGGACATGCCAGTCTGCTACTACTGGCATGGATTTTCCTAAGGGCTCTCCTATCCTCTGGTCTCCTTGCCAACATAGTTTCATACATAGTGAAAGCTTCCTTCACTTCCCATTTCAGTCAATCTTGTCTGAAGCAAGAAAATATCAGGTGTTCACACTGAAGGAGAGAGCTCTGAAGTCATGCTTGCATATGTCCTTGTAACACAATTTGAGTCACCCATTTGGCCTCTTTCCAGACTCCAGCTCTAAAAAAGGAGGTATTTCAGTATTTGGCCATGTGACATGTGTGAGACATGACCCAACCAGTGGATACATTTCTCTTTCAGGAGGGTGAACATGGATGTGGTGCCCATCTTCTCGAGCCCAATGCTTTTGGGGATTCTATCCTGCCATGAATTACCAAGTATGTGCCTATGGCAGCGCACATGGAATACATTGAGACACTGCTCCTGTTTTGAGAGCAGAGTCCATGTTTCACTGGCATACAGTAATTTGCTCAAAACACAGGCTGTGTAAACCTGCACCTTGGTGTGCATAGTAAACTTATTATTAGCCCATACTCTCCTTCTGAGTCTGGAAAACATTGTGGCAGCTTTTCCAATGCACTTGTGTATTTTTCTATCAAGTGACAAGTTGTCAGAGATTGTAGAGCCTAGGTACACATACTACTGGACAACCTCCAGCTAAGAGTGGCTCACCCTGATTGATGGTTCATTACCCAAATTCTATCCCATCATCTGGGTCTTCTTTAAACTGATTGTGAAGGCAAATTCCATACATACATCCACAAAGAGAGTCATGAGTGATTGTAGTTCATGATGAGTGTCAAGCACAATAACTGCATCATCAGCAAACATGAACTCCCATAGACACTTCTTAGGAACCCTGGTCTTCCATTCAAGCATCAACAGCTTGAAGAGGTTGCCATTCATTTTAGTTCAGAGAAAGAAAGATATCTTCTTTAGTAATTCTGAAAGCAAATTTCAACAGAACTGAAAAGAAGACAAACAATGTTGGAGCCAGTAAACACCCCTGCTTTACTCCACTGAGAATCTCGAATGGCTTGTATGTGGATCTGTTGTACATGATGGTCCCCTTCCTGCCTTCATGGAAAGCCCTGATAATGCTAAGCAGTACTGGAGAACAATCTTTGCCAGAATTGCAAACAGACCTTTCCTACTGATGAAGTTGATTGTCTTGGTCAGTTTAATGAAGGCAATATACAAAGGTTTGTTCTGCTCCCTGCACTTTTTTGTTGTTGCCTAACAGAGAAAACCATGCCTAAAGTAGACCATTCAGCTCTGAACCTGCACTGAGAGTCAGGGTAAACTCTCTCTGAAAGAATGTGAAACTTCTTCAGGACAACACATGCAAAAAGCTTCCCACTTCCTTATGGTACAGAGATGGGAGATGCCACAATAATTGTTACAATCACTTTTGTCACCCTTATTCTTATAGATAGTAACTATGTTAGAATCCCTCATATCTTGTGGTACAGTACCTTCTCTCCAGCATTGACAAAATATTGCATGCAACTGTGAAATTAGGGGACCATTAGCACATTTAAGGATTTCATCTGGGGGCTTTTCCAGAAGAGAGTGATTTTAGTGCATTGTTGAGTTCCTACAAGGAGCACAGCAACGAGTCATAATTGGCAGAGGCTCAATGGCATTCAGGGCTCTCTATGTCATTGTGGTCTCTCTGGCATATAGCTGTGAATAGTGTTCCACCCTGCATTTGATCTGCTTGGTTCTGCCCTTCAAGACCTCGCCTGTGGCTGACTTAGTGGGGCAATCTTCCTTTGTGATGGACCAATGACTTGCCTGATCCCATCATACATTCACTGCATGTTAACAATGCCCACGGCCTGCTGAATCTTGAAATAAATTTGGAACCAATAATCATTTGCACACCACTGAGCTACCTGCTGCTGAACTTGACTCTAAGCACACTGGAGTGCCTGCAAGTTCTCCTCATTGGGTGATGACCTGTATGCAGCCAGTGCCTTTCTCTTCTTCTCAATCAGGGGTGTCAGCACTTCAGTGTGAGCTTCAAACCAATCAGCACACTTAACTGTCTTCTTCTCAAAGATAGATATTGCAATAATATGCAAAGCATTCTGTAGTTTTCCCCATCTCTTGCTGGTGTCAGTGCCATCCGGCCAGGGCAAGTCCTCTTCAAGTGTTTGAACAAACTTGCGTATATATGAAGGGTCATGTGTCTCTCCTCTGTCAATGCATGGCCTCCTTTCCTTATCAGAGTGCATCACTATGAACACCAGTCTAAGTCTCTTTAGTAAACATCAACCAGTTAACAAACAGATGTAAGAAGATGGCAACATACATCTTCTGAAGTTTAGATATTAACTTTTTCATCTTCTGAACATGATCCCTTGTCATTGATGAATGCAAGTGATACATGAGTACATTTCAAATTACCCTGACTTTGCTGCTGTTGTACCATATTCTTTTCCTTGAGAAAGCAGTAGTACACTTCTTTGCTCTTAAGAAAATCCTGGCACAAAAGACAAGCTTCTTTTGGGATCATATTTCAACAAAAAATTATTTGTCCAAAAGACCACAGAAATAACATCGACCCAATACGCAATTGTGACCATTTTATTAAATATAAACAATAATACAATAACCATACATAATCACGGATATAAACATTAAACAACAATGTATCATACAGTCAAGTAAACATATAGTTGGTAGTGTGGAACTGCCTTTATTTGCATTCAATCAATACTAACAGTGAAAAATCCCATTGCTCAGTCTAACCCAACCATATTTACTGAAGCAGTGTCAACACCTACTTCTGATTATCTGAACAGCAAGAAAGGAGGGGGAACAGGAGAAGAGTTCCAAGCTGAACTCCTCTTCCTCTGTCCACCAAACTGCCACTGAGGGCTATAACCCCATGTCACAATTTCTTAAGTACCTCCTGCAGAAATAATCCCAAATACACAACAAACATATCCAAAACCTATGTTACCCAAGTGAATTCCATCATTCCTGTATCAGTTTCCACCCATATCATCAAAGTACCTATGCTCAATAACATACATTCCCAATCTTATCAATACCCTAGACACCCTATGATTCATAAAAAAATGCCTGTCTCTTTACAAACCCATAAACTTTTCCACTTAGCTACAAACTTACCTGAGTACAATCTTTCATCACACAACAACCATCTGAAGAATCTCTTCTTCAAACTCAACAAATCAATAACATTCTGTGCTAACATATTTATCTTCGGTATCTAACCCAAATTATTCCTACCTACATGGATAACCATTATGCGAGGATAACTAACACTGCCTGTATATCATCAAATTTACCCAAAATTTGCTGATATCTTAACCCTCTGAAGTCTTGCCAATAAATCTTCCATGTGTCCTGCTCCAAACCCAGCATGCATCCAATGGGCTTGATTAAAGTTCACCTCACTGCCCAGAAAACAAAATAATGCTTAATAAGACATATTTCCTCCAATAAAATAAAAAAAAGTATCCAAATATCAGATCACCATTGCCTAATATATATATATATATATATATATATATATATATATATATATATATATATATATATATATATATATATATGGATCTACTTCATTTGTACAAAGTTTCAGTACTTCTAAACCCACTTGGTCGAGACCAGTAGTTTCAAAAACGAAGTATGGACATCACAATACAGCACCAAATGGGAATATTCCCTTTTCCTCTCTGTAGTGTGATCTTGGAGTTGATATATTTAAGTAGGGGGTGTGGGGGGCACAACCCCCCACATGGAGGATGCTGTCCCCTGATAACATGTTTTCTGTGATTTTTCTTTTTAGTCAGCCAATCCGTCTACTAGGCTTCAGCGAAAATGCACTTTTGATGGCGTGGGCATCTACTTTTCTTTTTCAAACTAATAAAATTTCAACAAAGAAAAATAGATCTATATATATATATATATATATATATATATATATATATATATATATATATATATATATGTATGACAAAAAAGTATTAGATGTCATTCCTCTCAACTGTCTGGATTTTCACTGAATATCCAGATTTTTGCCTAATATTTTTGGTCTGTTACTCATTAAATGTTTTATTTTTCTGGCAAATCACTGGGATGGTCTGAGGATAGAAGAAGTCACTAAATAATGACATACATTTGAGTTTCAGACTTCAAATCCTTCAGAAAATGCATGCTAACACAATCCCTTATATTTTAGCAAATGTATAAGTTTATAATAGCAGTATTTAAAATCTGTCCCTATTTTTGGGCCTTTGTCCTTCCATTTTTTCAGGCTTGGTCCAGATTTTTGGCTATAAAAGGTTGAGAGATATGTTAGATGTCCATCTTCCCACCATGTGACTCATCTCCACAGATTTTCCCTCTTCACCCAAATCAATAGCCCTCTCTATCCTAAACAAATGGAAGACAACTTATCCCCTGTAATACCCTGACTATCCAGTGCCTACTTCACCAAAACTACAAACTAATGCAAGGACTTTATCATCTGACAAATTAAAAATGAACTCATCCAACGCACGATTACACTACCTTCTCAAAAAACACACCCACACTTCTGGGCATAAAAACCTATCTACATTCTTATGGAACAGTATCTGTTGACCCCTACCCATCTGTTCTGTCTTAGATCGAAGCAAACACAACACTATTGCTGAATCTGTATCCCCCACCTTAAAATTCTCCATGTACATAAATGCAGCCAATGCTGCCAAAACTAAAAAGTTTGCATCATTTCTTGACAATACATGCAATCTTTTCAGTAACACCTGCAACTATCATTTATTTATAGGAAAATGACTATTCTCGCTCTGGCCATGAACTCTCTCCCAGCCATTAATCATTGCGCAAATCAACCACCCTTTCAGGAAATCCTTTAATCCTGATAACCTAGCAGCTGCACTGAGAGCCACTAAATAAACCTTAATTGTCCTAACTGCCTCACTAATAAAACATCTATGAACCAAATAAAACATCAATAAACCACCTATGACACAAATGGTGCATCAACAAACTACCTATGAACCAAATAGTGCATCAACAAACCACCTATGAGCCAAATAGTGCATCAACAAACCACCAATGAACCAAATACCTCATCAATAAGACTCCTGAATCAGGATTTACATTACAAAATAAAAAAAAACTCTGCTAATGCAGCACTGTATGACTTCTATTTGGAATTTGCTCAAGATGTCTTAAAATCAACCCACTACAGCTGAACAATGTTCCAGACTACCTCTGGTAATGCCACTAGATCCTAGATCACCTATGGTGCTAGAGAACGAAACCTGCAAAACTGAAATCAAGAAAAATTGTTAGCTATTTCATTAAAATGTGTAGCACATCCATCTATCCACACATCTATAGCCCCTTTTGCCATTTTTGCACATGGATTCAGGTAGTCAATTCAACACTGCTGGGTGCATGCCTGTCTGAAAAACTGAAATTAATTAACAAACTCTGCAAGATCGACAAAACCAAAACAGTTCTGATAGTTTTCCTAGCCATTATCTGAAAAATTGTGCTGTTGTCAGAATGGAAAATAACTCTCCTATTCCACAACCTCTCCTTCCAGACTGCAGGCATCACCCATACTGGCAATAAGCTCAACAAACACCACATTTTCCTCCAATCCGATGGCCACTCTACAGGCCAACCTACTGCAAACCATCTAGCCATTCATCTATCACCATTTTCCCATTTTTGCACATGAGGCCTGTGTATCACTTCAACAGTGAGAATTATCTAGAGCCAATTTTCACACCACCGGATGGCTAGCCACTCATCACCAGAATAAGTCCCCATACCGATGTATCCATAAATAAATGTTAATTTGTATCCAACAACCAATACTCCTGCAAAAAAAAAAAAAAACACTGTTGAAACTGTCCAAAAACACTGACTCCAAACTTAAATCCTCCTTCACCATTCACATCACCCTAAATCAATGGTGCTTACACCTTCCACCTTTCAACAAATTAGCAAATGACCTGTAGAAAATCATGCCTACCCTAGTGCTCTGTTTGCACATTTCAACAACTCTATGAACTTCATGAGTCCTTTCATGCTAACCTTATCCATACTCTTCACCCAATTTTGTACCTCAACTTTTGCAACTTCTCTCCCTAGATAGAGAAAATAGATTCCTACTTCTGTCCACTTGCAACCCTAAAAACTGCAACATCTTGCTCAAACCCTCAAGTTTATCTTGGGTCAAGGGAACCACCAATTCCATACATATCTCAAGAAAAAAACAACATGCCTTCCTCCACTCCTTCCTGACCTACCCTGTCTATATAACTGCATATGAGACTGAAATTAGTTCTTTAAAATAGCAACACCTGCATGCATAAAGTTGAAAGTGACATCTCTCCAGTAAATTAAAACAAAAATAAAATCACCCAGATAGTGAATCACCTTCTGAGTAGAGGCCAATTCCTGTTCATATCCAATGCAGTGCCATGCTAAATTTTTCAAATGTAGTACAAGCACTGTAAACCCCATGGGCATTGACTTATCAAAGTAGTGCTTCCCATCCACATACATCCCAAGAACAGGCCAATCATCCTCCCTATTTGGCAAGAGCCTAAATGTGACTTTAATATGCAGCAATATCAGCCAGGGTCCTGAAATTCCTTGATAAGCTTCACTGCATCATTCTTAAACATGTACTGCACTTCAGGATCTGATCTGAAATGAAATCATTCACCAGCCCCCCCCCCCCCCCTTTGGGATATGATAAATGATGAATCAGCCTAAACTTGCCTGGCTTCTTTTTCAGCACTAAGCCAATGGAAAAATATGAAAACTACTAAAATGTGGCACTGAAAAAGGACTTAATACTCTCTCAGCCTCTTCTTCCTTATCCAGTTAGTTCAAAACAACCATCTCCCTTCCTTTCACTGACTTCAAATTATGACATAAGCTCCCATCCAACCCTACCATTGATTTCACAGAAATCCCCACCATAAAACCATCAATCAATTCTCGAGCTAGCCCTCGATCAAGAAAATCAACTAACTGGGAGGCCAACCCAAGCACATTAATAGGCAAGTGAGAAAACCTGCATCTGCTGCTGTCAGCAAAATTGAAACTTTCTTCTTTGACCCAGAAAGTTACCTCTTCCTCTATAACTGAACTGTCCTACATTATATTGTTTAACTTCATCTTGGGCCAACAGCAATGACTCTCCACCTCCTTCTTCCTTGCACAAGCATTACCCTGCTACATGATTTCCTGCACAAGTTGAATACCCATGATTAAACCTGTGACACTGCCAGCCCAGCTATCTGGAATTTTGTAAATAATCATATGCCATTTGTGAATAGCAACATGATTCATATGCTTGTCTAACAAATGTAAGCAAACTATATGTTATGTGTATATTAAACTGCTGGTGTAGATCTGTGTGTTGAACAGGGTTTGTACATTACTGAGCTTCAAGGATGTGTCCACAGTGTACCCTACTGGAAATGAACAGAAATTTATATAAACTATATACCTGTGCAAATGTATGTTTTAATAGTAGAAGCTGGAACATACAGAGTTAACTTACAAAACATCAAGAAAATAATTTGAAATTGTTTTATGATTGTGTTATCTCTCAGTTTCAGTGAAATAGACACAATGTCTAGAACTAGAGGTTTTTCCATTGTCTGAAAAGAAAAGTAATTACTAGATTTAAAATGTAAAGTGTTTGATTGCTTTATGACTTTCTAGCAGCTACACAGTTCTGAGCAAAGACCTGAGAGATATGTATTTCTCACACAGAGATGTTAAAATTCTATTAGTTTCTGTTAGCCTGTGAACTGAATATAGTTGACAAAGAGTGATGTCATCCAAGCTGACCCAGCAGTAATGTTTGATAGTAATTTAAAAACTCTCTCAGAGAGAGACTGTGAGCATTTTGTATCTTGTCTTTGACCGGGAAACATCCATCATCAGCACCTCTGCCTGCGTATTGCTCTGTAACTTGCTGTAATTGGCTGTGGTTAATGTGAACATACCTATTGTCAAAGGAACAATCTTATGGGGTTTTAACTAAGCAGTGATTTAAGTACTTTCAATTAATTATTTTTAATCAATTTTCTTAAAATGTTTAATTGTTTGATTGAATTATTGAAGGGAGGGTTTTTGTATATATAAAAAGTATTTGTACCAGTGGGATTTTATCTGATGAAGTTTGCCTTGCAGCAGACGAAAGCGCTCATTGTTGATTTGGATCTGTTAACCTGGATTTCATTAAAGGTTTTGGCTCTAACTGGTGAACGGAGATTTTATTCTACAGTTTTTTGGACTTTTCTTGGTTTATCAGATTCATATAAGAATCACAATAAATCTGCCATCCTATCTACTCCAGCCATCTCTGTTTGCAAATGACCTAGTGCTTCAGCACTTTCACATAACCTGTAGATGGCCGAGGCATCACCATCAAAGCTTTGCTGGCTCCTTGTTTAGTAACTGTTGTCATCTTGCATGAGTTCTTCCACACAGTGCTAGAACTGTGCTCCCCTCATGCCCTGTATTTTTTGTTGCTTCTTCTCTGCCACTCCATCAACAGCTCCACTTATGAATTCACTGGGACTTCTGCAACATGGAACACTTCCTCTACCTGACACACTATATGTTCCTAACAATCATTCAGAAATTGCATCTCGAAATTCTGGTACACAAAAACACAAATTTATACATATATGGGTCCCTATCAGATGATCGAGTTTTCACAAACTTGAAATTCACATGGTTGAAACCAAATATTTGTGTTTTTGAAAACTCAAAGCTTTTGAATGGAGATGGCAGTACAGTGAAGATTGGGGAAATTTACCCTTTTCCCTATTGTAGTGTGATCTTGGACATTTATCATTAGCAGAGGGTGGGAGGTGCAGCGGTGGTGGGGGGGCTTGCCCCCCTGCAAAAACATAAAAAAGGTAGAGTTGTGTGTTTTTGTTTTGTTTTTTTTTTTACATTTGAGTGTTTGGAAACTCAATCATATTGTCTCAACCATATGAATTTTGAGTTCTGAAAACTCGATCTTCTGCCATAGACCTATCTGTCTCTCTCTCTCTATATATATACATATATATATATATATATATATATATATATATATATATATATGTATATATATGGATTGACTTCAGACGCTCGAAATACTGAAATCTCAAATTTCAGTATCTCGAGCCCAAGAAGTAGAATCCACAAAACAACAAAAACTAAAAACCGCAAAATTCAAAACCTCGAATACAGGAAGTTTTGAATATCGTGGTTTTACTACACACACACACACATACACACACACACACACACACACACACACACACACACACACACACACACACACACACACACACACACAAACACCATGCACCACACAAACACACACAATCTCTCTACTACATGAAAGCAGGGGGGCAAGCCCCCCTGCACACCCCATGTGGGGGGCTGCTCCCCCATACCCCCCCTACTTAAATATTCTCACTCCGAGGTCGCACTACATGCAAACACATAAAAAACACCACCACACAAGCTACTTTCTCTTCGCACACACATATCACAGCAACAAAACACACTGACACACACCACTGCCCCTACCAAATCCCCTTAACACACACACACACACACACACACACACACACACACACACACACACACACACACACACACACACACACACACACACACACACACTTACCTGAATACATGACCATAGCGGAACTTTAGAAGCATGAAATTCAAAACCTCCGATATTTGAGGTTTTTAATTTCGTGCTTCTAAACTTTCGCTATTATGCGGATTCAGCTTCTTGGGCGTGAAATACTGAAATTCGAGATTTCAGTATTTCGAGCTTTTGAACAGAACCCATATATGTATATATAAATATTCTACTTATTTATTTATTCGGCTATTTCTCTTATTGCTTTCCTTTCTCCATCTCCCCTTTTTTTCCTCTCCCATACCCTTCCTCTCCTTCTTCCAGAATAAGCCATGTCACACGCACTCAAATGTCTAACACCATCAGATATTTAGCCTTAATTAAGTCCTCCACAAGCCATCAATAAAAGAGGTGAGCCGGGAAAAAGCCAACCACTTTACCCAAATTCAAAACAAGCCCTTTAACTCCCTTATAACCACCAACCTGCCTTCATTAATAAGCACTGACTAACCAACAAACAGGTCATCAAACACCTCATTCACCACATAATGTTTACAGCAAACCCTGCCATGGTGACTTAATAAAAGACTGCAGCAGTTAAACTACAGTTCCCATGTTACTTTCTTTTTCTTTTTTTTTTCTACATTTTTAACTGAAATGGGCTTGTAATTAATTGCCCTTATACTTGTACCAGTTAAATCAGGATCATACCAACAGTTATCCTGTCATTTGTTAATATACAGTTAGTGATTAAAAGTGATAATTAAACCTTCACTCTCAGCACAAGAAGTCAAAACAATAACCACAACCATAGCAAAGCAACATCCAAACACAGGGTCAGTCTCTAAATAACACTCCTGCCAATATTAAAACTGGTAGATTAACCAGAATACTTTTCCATGCATTTCTGAATGGGGATAATGTCCACTGCTCCAGTGTATGACCATACATAACCAGCTGCTGCCACTTTTAACCTCCGTGCTTGTCCCAACCACAACTTAATGAGGAACCACCCAAAATGATGAGGCCAAACTGGAAACTCTACAAAATCTAAACAGATGGAATGCATACATTACCATTCAGACATTCTCTCACCTCTTCTTCCTTTTTGTTTTTTGGTTTTGTTTTCTTTTTTTCTATTTTTAATATGCAATAGCCTGCTTAGCCACTCACTACCCTGGTAACACTTGTTGCAAGTGTAACAACCCAACACACACATGCTAGGATTTACTGCTTAAACAAAGCCACTTAACAATAGTGTCCCTCACATAATCCATGATAACTTAGTTAAGTTTCCAGTGGTGTACAAGAATTACAGACCCTTACAATGAGAAGCATTTTAGCAAATTCAACATTGGATTTTGGATAATGACAGAAAAAACAGCAATTAAAGTAACCAGACACCCTAGAACATTTTCCATCCTACATATGCTCTACTGTAGAACACTTTCACCTCCTCTTATAGCTCTGAGACACAGAACTCACCAAGAGTCACTCAGCTGAACCAGCCATCTTGAGATTAACTCAAAAAAGCTTGTGACACACAGCTCATAGCCCCACTAGGCACCCACAGGTAAAAAAAAAAAATAAAGTAAACAACTGTAAGCATTTTGTGAACAAAGAAAGCTATTAAAATTGTACAATTACTTCAGTAGAAATAATTGTACCAATAGAAATATTTTAACAATAATAACAGTGCCTTCCTAGCTGTGCCATAAATACCACATTGTACAATGCACCCCCCCTTTCCTGAATTAGACCAGTTGCTAAACTCTGACACCAGCTGCTACACATTGCAAACTGTACAACCTAGCCATATCATTAAAACCCTTTCATTACCAGAACATAAACTTCCCCTTGTGTACAAGGAACTCCAGTTGGCTAATGCTATCCTCCCAACCTCCTCGCTCCAATCTACCACATGTGAAATCCCCCCAAAACAATTTTTTCTTTTCATTAACAGTCTTACCTTCACTACCAGATGAACTCCTAAGCAAACACCATTTACCCTAATCATAAGTATCCACTACTAGGCCTACACTAAAGTTCCTGGTCACTCAGACATGGCTAAAGATGCATCTTTACTATTCTAAAACCATACCAAACTACATATAAACTATATTCAGCCTGCCAATATAAAGACTACAAAAAAGCTATCCCCACCTTACCTTACTTCCTGCCCATATAGTGCAGTCAAGTTAACACTAACCCTTCACTAACCACAACCAAACTGCTTCCCTTTTACTACAGCTGCCTAAACACTCAACCTATCCCAACCCCCTCCAGATTCACAACCACCACTTGGACAAATATGCAGCCACCAAACACTATTTATTCTATAAACCACACAGGTTTATTTCTGCAGCAACAAAGAATTATCAATCAATTATGCAAATAATAATTGTATAAATTCAAGCTTGAGGACATCGTTATAAGCTATTTCTATTTCTATTATTGTTCATTTTCCTTTACAGACTCTCTCTTCTTGCTAAGTTTGCCATTCAAAATTTTCAGTTAAGACTCTTTAAAGATAAATGGATACATTTTCTAGACGAATGTTGCAGAAACATTTATGTGAATATATGTCATGCCATTTTCCAATACTCCAAAATAATCTCCTAATTTTATGCTTACTATTCTCCCATCCTGGATACCATTATCTGTTACTACAATACTTTTCCTTTCCTTTCTGCCTTTTCTTCTAAGATGCTTTTTTATTTCAAGATGCATCTATTTTTGTCACACTTCTTTTTATTTCATTGTTTTAGTTTCTTGTCATCTACTCTGCCAGTATCATTATTTTTAGATAAACATGTGTGTTGAAGTCATGATTTAGGTTTCTGCACATAGACAGATGGACAGATAAATAGATATAGATATAGGACATAATTACATTATAATAAAATGTTGATAACATGATGGCATCAAGAGCATTGTTTGCAAAGAAAATAATGAAAGAAAAACTGTGAAGGAACTGAATGTCAGAAAACAATAAAAAAGTCCCACATAAAATATAAACCAGTCTTGAAATACAATAAGTATTTACAGTTAAAAAGCTTAGACAAAATAATTCCTTGCTATGGAAATAAAATTACACATTTATGTGTGTGTGTGTGTGTGTGTGTGTGTGTGTGTGTGTGTGTGTGTGTGTGTGTGTGTGTATGGGTGTGGGTGTGTGTGTGGTAGCTCTCTCTCTCTATCTCTCTCTCTCTATATATATATATGTGTGTGTGTGTGTGTGTGTGTCTGTGTGTTTGTGTGTGTATATATATCTATAGACCTATATATATATATATATATATATATATATATATATATATATATATATATATATATATATATATATATATATACACACATAGATATAGACAGATATATAAGTATATATGTGTGTGTGTGTGCATAGTATATACCATATAATACCTTAAAACTCCTATAATTATTTCAGTTTTACCTGAAAGGTATGCTATGTGAACCTTTTACCCTTTGGTTTCTGTGTTAGTCCGGATATTTTGCAGGCACATTAATATTAATGGCTATCACCTTATGTTTCTAAAGAACAGACAAACAATCCATTTATGCTGCGCAAATGAGGTCAATAAAAAGGCCAAAATATGCATGTCCACAGCTAATGGGGTTTCTTCTTTATTGGCCTAAATGTATCCATAAAGGCCTAAAAAGTAAAAAGTCATGGGCAGCCAGTAGCTGTGTAGCTGTAACACTTGAAGGGTCATATGCATACATCCCATAAGCTTCCATTACAGGAGGTTTAAGGTATCACATAGTGAAATCTCTCACGTGGCTGGGCTGTTATTGCAATTTTTACTATATATGAGTGTCTCATCAAATATTAAACATTCACATGAGTGAAAGTTCAAAAAGTGATCACTTTAGAATGAATTTAAACTGATCAAAAATGCAAAAAAAATTTATATATATATATATATATATATATATATATATATATATATATATTTTTTTTTTTTTTTTGCTGAGAGTCAAGGCCTCACCGCCCCGCACTCCCCCCACACTCCCTGCTAATTATATATACTAACTCTGAGATTGCACAACAGCAGGATAAGGGCAAACTCCTATATAACACTGCATTATGATCCCATACAAAAGGTTGCTGCCAAAACCTCCATTTGAATGAATGTTTGCTCAAATGAGCATTTGCTTTTTAACACCAGGGGAAAAGTACTCGCTCATATGAATGTTTGCAATTTCAAATAGTAAACATAGGTAGATAGATAGAGAGACAGATAGAGAGCTAGATAGAGAGACAGATATGCATACACATATATGTAGATGTAAAATCAGCAAGGAACACTGACCAATCAGAATCTACCTATGCACATATCTGTTTTACACCCAAAAGTAAACTACTGCAGCCCACTTAGAGCTCACATTCAGTCAGTTATCTCTACTCCCTCAAATCCTTCAAAATTCAATAAACTGATGACACTATATTGGAAAGTCATATCAGGGAAAATTATAAAAGCAGAAATAATCAGCAAAAAATCAAATCAATAATACACAATATCAAACACCAGAAATGTACATCCTGACCCACCTAAATTACAAAATATTCTTAACAAGTAATTAGAAAAAAAGGAGTAGAACAAAATGGGAATCATGACTGTCACACACACATTTCACACACTTTCCAGTAAGAAAAACAGTAAAAACTCAAATGTAAGTTACTACCCCTTTCCTTTACAATTCATGTCCAGCTCATGTAGCGTGTTCACACAAATACTGATTGTCTCCACCATCTGTCCCTAAACCACTAAAAATGTTGCTTTTTCCTCCCTGCTGTATCCCACGCTAGTGTTAATCAGAACACGTATGGAAACATTGTCCACTCATGAGACCTTTGAATTTAGAACTCTTTTTCTAAAAGGAAAATAATAAAAAGTGCATTGCCTTTGCTAACTACTTTAAGTAGTGGACAGGTTGTAAGTATATTATTACCTGTTCTCCAATCTAAATATTCACCCCGCCCTATCTATTTATATCTATCTCTATGTATGAAGTGTATATATAGATATATATATATATATATATATATATATATATATATATATATATATAGAGAGAGAGAGAGAGGCAGAGACAGAGAGAGAATGAGAGAGATAATAGATATAGACATAAGCATACACACACACACACCACATACTTGGCATACTTTGGAGAAAAGGACAGACTCTGCGATACTTCATTCTCAGACTGAATATGTGCAAAGTCTGCATTTTCACTATTTCATTCTCATTATTCTGTGGCTCGCACTACTGAATCTTAAAATATAAAATGGTTACTGAGCAGGCATTTTGATTAGCACATACATTATATACAGCAATGCAAGGCAACAGAAAGAAAGGATCAAGGCTGATGCTTATGAGATTAAAGTTGTAGAAAAAGAAGTCATAGGCCAAGAAGTAGTGATGTCCTGCGCAGCCTCTACAAATGTCTGATTTTGTATCAGTGCTCTATAATTGCAAAATATACATAAGTGTCTTCTTCTTTCAGCTTTTCCCAGTTAGAGGTCACCACAGCAGAACTCAGGTCCGCTAATAAAGAAATCTATTTAACACTAAGATGTTTTCTTTTTGTTTATGTTCACAGTTTAAGTTCTTATATGTTGAGTGAAAATGTAGAAAGAAAAAAAGTTTTCACTATAATCCCTACCACCAATAAAGACTGTTGAAATATTCAGGTCTATATTAGAACATCGCATATTTAACAGTTCAAATCACTAAAGGTCAACCTTTAGTGATTGAACTGTTAAAACATGGAATGTTCAGAAAAAAAAACTAAAAACAAACCAAAAAAAAAAAAAACTAAATGGTGTAGGCAGGGGGAAAGCCCCCCTGCACCTCCCACACCCCCGCTACTTAAATATACCAACTCCGAGACCACACTACATTGAAGTAAATGGAATTCTCTCCCTACAGAGATTTCCGTTTACTTGTTCGATGTTCTGCAGTTTCGCTATTCTCGTGTCGACAATGTCAGATTCGACATTGTCAGCTTTCGGGAATTTAATATAGACCCAAAATATTCTGCTCAAAAATGAAATCTCTTACCTTTGTTTATGTCTTTATTTATTTATTCTTTGTTGACTTGGTGGGTGGGCAGGTCCTTGGGCAATTTTCAGTAAAAATCCATTTGCAAAAGGCTCAAGCATACAAGTAAAAGATTCAAATACAACATTTCAAAGATTACACAAGTTTGTGAAATTTGGTTATATAACTTTTGCATAGGCTAAAATCTTCTACAATCCAACAATTTAAAGTTATGAAGGATTTATGGAAATGCAATAATATCTGTATAGAAAAGTTCTTAAAAAGCGAAATTGCAGTCAGGAGATGAAAGAAAAATAAGGCCTGAGAACTGAAGAGAGGGAGTAGAAAGTCATTAAAGAATTAGGTAAAGCAGAGAAAAAGCTAAGGGTTAATGCAGTGGGTACAGCCATTAATGTACTGGAGCAGAAGGTGTTAAGTGTGCAGAGCAGAGTGTGCATAGTACCTTTAAGAGCCATTCCAGTCAGTGAGCATGTGTATATAAGTACTGAGCATGTGTAAGAAAAAATGCCATTTTGAGTGAGCAGCCAGAGAGAAAGCATGCATGTGTGTAGTAGTCAGTCAATTAGTTAGTTCATTTAGTTTAATGTTTCAGTCATCCATCCTGACATGTTTGTGTGCAATAAACTACTTAAATGTACACCCAGCCTCATTGTCTTATTGAATACACAAGATGAAGCCACATGGTGTCAGAAGAGGAATGTTTAAAACAATGTGGTGACAGAAAGGAGGCTGAAGCAATACTTCTTCAAGACCATGAGGCATGCAGTTACAGTTGGACTAATATAAAGAAGTGAATCATCCCTACTCAAACAACTCACAAACAGGTCAGAAAAATAAACCCAGGTAAAAAAACTCGTTTAAATGATTTTTTACTCAACAAATATAAAACAAAGCATTCAAAACATTTGAAATGATTTTCTAATTAAATGAAATGCTCAGAATTATTATATAGGTTCATAGATTCATATGTAGGTACTAGGCTATTGACCCTAGGGCCTATATAAGCCTGCCAAACGGTACCCTGGCTTTTGCCACCCAAGAAAATTATTTTCCTGTTCCCCTGTCAAGCAGAGCAACAGATGTGATCCACAGGGTGTATTTACTATCTCCCATCCACTCATCAAGATGTTTCTTGAAGAGAGCTAATGTGGAGCTTTGTTTAATATAGATAGGTAGTTTGTTCCAGAGTATGGGCAGTCTCTGGGAGAGGAATCTATCCCTCCAGCATGTTCTGTTTACTGTGGTGACAAGGTTTAGGTCACTAGGGCATGTAGCTCAGAGGGATTGGGATTTCTTTATGTGGAGCATGTCCAACAGCTCTGGGTTTGACATAGCTTTGTGTGTTAGGCAGAGATCACCTCTGAGTAGGCGATATGCGACAGAGTAAAGATGGAGTTTTTTGAGATGGTCTGCGTAGAACATCTGTTTGAGGCCGGTAATCCTCTTTGTGAGGTATTTATGTGGCCTTTCCAGTTGTTGTAGATGTCTTGTGAGGTACATACCAAAAGGGGTGTTGTACTCTATAATGGGTCTAATGAGTGATGCGTAGAGGTGAACAATGACCTCTTTATTCCTGGATGAGAAACCTTTTATGATGAGGTGTGCCATGTAGAAGGATTTCCTGACTACTGTGCTGATGTGATTATCAAAGATGAGACTACTACCCACCTGTGTCCCAAGGTCTGTTATCACACTTTCGGCGTTAAGTAGACTACCACCTATGTGGTAGTTCATGGGTACAGAGTTTTTACCAAAAGGGATGACAGTGCACTTTTTCAGATTGAGGTTGAAGTAATGGCTTTGACACCAGGCATCTGTCTCAGTGAGGCCCTTTAGTAGGATGTCCACATCGTTAGGAGTTTTGATTATGGCTCCTAGTTTGTAGTCATCTGCGAACTTTGTTAGCCAAAGACCTTCTGTGTTAGCCTGTACTTCAGAGAAGTAGATACCAAACAGGAGAGGACCTAGGACTGACCCCTGTGGTACTCCACTTGTCACTGGTCTAAAGTTGGATTTAGAGACTGCTACTTTCACAGTGTGGGTTCAGTCAGTGAACCAGTTGGTAAGCCATCTTGTGACATAGGGATTTATACCTAGTTTAGTGAGTTTATCTATAATTCCAGAGTGGGGGATGGTGTTGAAAGCCTTGGCAAGATCTAGATAGGCTGTGTGAACCACCTTACCCTGATCTACAGCTTTCGTGACCGCTTCAAAAAAGTCTATAAGGTTTAGGAGACATGATCTGCTTTTTACAAACCTGAACTGGGTAGGGTCCAGAGTTTGGAGATTACCAATGTCATTGTTTATAAATTCCACGATGATACATTCCATAGCCTTGCAGACCAGGCTCATCAGGCTAATGGGGCGGTAGTTACCGGGGTCTATGGTGGCTCCCCCTTTGTGGAGTGGGATAACTGTTGCTGTGCACCATTCAGTGGGCACAAAGCCTGAGGTGAGGCTATGATTGAACATGCTACTTAGGTGGGGTGCCAGTTCATTCTGTAGTTCATGTAGAACGCAGCCTGGGATGTTGTCATGTCCCATGGATGCTGTGTTCTTGGCTTTGGAGAGTGTGCTTTTTACCTGTGCAGCCATGATTACAGGAACTTTGCATTCTTCCGGTATAGAGATGGGCCGTTTTGGGGATGAGAGAGGGGTAAAGTTAGCACTGAACCTATCTGCCAGGATGTTGGCAATATCAGTTGGTTCTGTATATTTAGTGCCATTGTATTGTAACTCAGAGCAGATCTGAGTGTTGCCACTGAGATTCCTGACATAGCTATAGAATGCTTTGTGGTTGTCTTTAGAATCAGTGGTGATTTTTTTTTTCGTAACTAGCTTTGGTGGATTTTATGAGGGATCTCAGCTTCTTATTGAGGCTGTCCATGGAGTTCCTCCAATCATGGGATTTTACTCTTTTTTGCAACAGCATTTTCTTCTGCTGTAGAGTTTGTTTATAACAGGGGACCACCAGATTGGCTTCCTTTTTTGGAGGATAGTATCTTGGTTCTGTTAGGGATTGCATGATCCATGCACTCATGTACGTGCTTATAAAGTGCAATTGTATAGGATTCAGCAGTCGTACCTCTATTTTTCCATCAGCATGAGTGTGGTGAAGTTTGCCACTTCTCTCTTAAGAAGCGTGAAGTTGGCTTTGGAGAATTTTTTTACGGTGGTTTCCGTAATGGGGGGTGGGGGTGGGATGTGGATGTCTAGGGTGATTTGCTTGTGGTCGGATCTGACTAATAAGGAATTGACCTCTGGTGTAGAACACCGGCTGTCCATGTTGGTAATGACCAATTCTAGGATATTGATGACCCTGGTGGGGGTGCGGATAAGTTGATCCAAGGCATTGGAATTTATGAATTCCAGAAAACATTGAGCACAAGAGTTGGTACATGAGTAGTTTTCCCAGTTAATGGTGGGGTAGTTGAAATTGCCCATTATTAGGGTGTTAGGTTGTACCCTAATATTTTTCAGTGTATCAAGAAATGAGGAGTGGGAATCCTGAGACATGGTGAGGGATCTGTAGCAAGCTACAATTTGGATTGCGGTCTTGCCCAGAGTTAGTTGAACTTGGATAATCTCGGATGCATTATGCTGAGCAACTAGCCTGGAGGTGTGGATATCCTTAATGAATATGGACATGCCTCCACCTTTAGTGCTTTGGCTCAGGTTAGGGGGCCGAATGGTGTGGTATGAATTATAGCCTGGTAATGCAGGTGTGCTCTCTGGAACTTTGAATCAGTTCTCTGTCACTGCACAGATGCCGATGTTCTCCATTTTAAGGAGTGGCTTGAGTGAGTGCATTTTAAGGTTTAGACTTCAAAATTAAGTAGCATTACCCTCAGATTTTGCTTGCTTGTACCTGTTATGGTGGTGAATTTGTCATTTGAATCTTGCTTAAAAAAGGCACTATAGGGGTGGCAAGAGCCTTAGCCAGTATCTGAAATCCCAAGGGTGACAGGTGCAGGCCATTTCTGGCAAAGCATCGTGGTTTGTCAATCATGTTATCCCAGGCAGACATACGGGATCCCCTTAGAATGACACCAGAAGCTTAGCCAATTGTTGAAGTCAGTCATTTTGTCCTTGTACTGTGGTATCATTCTGGGTGAGGGCAGGATGCTACTCAGGGCTAGGGTCATACCTGCCTGGGCTACAGCCCCTCATTGTCTCTTTTCATGTAGTCCAGGGAGGTACATCTCAGGTCATTCACACCAACATGGACAATGACAGAGTCATATTTGTACTTGTTGTGGAGTGACCTGAGTGCATGCATTATGTGGCGGATCCTGGCACCAGATAGGCAGCTGACAGTAACTTTCTCCTTGTTTATCCTGGTGAGTGGAACATCAGAGTGCCTGACTATAGAGTCACCTATGACTAGAGTGTTGGGTACATTGTTATGCCTTATGGGCTGTGGTTGAGTGGCACACTGAGTTTGTGGGCTATGTGTCATTTGGGTTGTGTTGGCGGTGGAGGTTGCTTGTGTTTCTGCTTTGGAGGTCCCTGTTGCTTGAGTAGATTTTTTTTTTGAGAGCTTCCATGAATGTAGGTGTGTGTTTTATGTTTCTATGTGTGGGTTTTGGTGGTGTAGGTTTTGAGGGACTATGTGATGCGTGTGGTGTGCTACATGTGTTTACCTTCTCCTCTTGACTGTCTTCTCCAGTCTTGGGTGAAGAGAGTTTTGCTTCCAGTTTGGCTATATAAGTGCATCTCTCACAGGTTGTAGTGTTGGGTGGTAGGAGGAGAGGTTTGTCTGTGTACATGAGGTAATTGCTGCATTGCCCCAAGATGCCCAGATTCATCAGGTAGACAGGAGAAAACACTGGGAGCTGACCCTTAGACTTGCCTGGATAGGTGCTTATTTATTAAGTACTAAAAACTGTTTTCCTCTAACAAGTGAGGAAAGTTGAGTGCTGTAGTAATTTGTAGCTTATTTAGTGCTTACAATGAGTTCTGAACAAGTGCTGAGCTCAAAGAAACAGATTTGAGTTTTGAAACTAGAAAACTGGCTAGTTCTAAGAAACAAAATTAAGCTAGAAGGGGGCTCAGAAGCTTAAAAACAGACCTGGATACAGCAAATTTGCATTTGGACTAGACGACTTACAGGAAAAGCAGGAAACAAGCTTGGAGTTTTTTTTTTTTGTAAAGTGGAAAGGGGAAAGGAGGAGCAGAAACTAACTGGGTTGGCCTTCTCAAATGTTCTCCCTGGATTAGGTAGAATGAGGTAATGACAATAGACTGAAATGATTGTCCCAGATCAAATTTACACTACGGGGCGGGCAACAGCAAAGTCACCAAGTATAAAAATAGGATGCCAATAGGGAGGGAGGATGAGAAACAAAAATCAGAACAAACAAACCCAACTAGATGCTTACCAATTGTAAATTTCTAGTTAATACCTCACACACAGTGAAATGAGCTAGCGAAGTATATGCAGACAATAAAAGTGCTATAAATAACTCAGAAATAAGCAAAAAACAGTATACTTAATGTTATATATCTCAGATTAGTTAGCTCAGAGCCCTTCCTCCGACTTCCTATGATTAGCTCAGTGTGAAATGGCAGAAATACTCACAAGTTAACTTCTTAAGTAACAAAGTTGATATCTGAAACAACTTTAAAAAAAGCTTGAAAAAAACAATGAGATGCTTACTCCAAGGTGTAGTCCAGGCAACCACAGTCAGCCAATAACCACAAACAATTAGCTCTCACTGAAATTCTATACTGGCTTTGGCTAAGCTATGATGGCCTGGAACATGTGCTCAGACACACAGTCTCTATCTACTAACAAACAACTAGGCCCAAAACACAAACCTGAATATGGACAATGCTACAATACCCACACTACTTAGGTAGAATAACTGCAGAAATGTTTAAACAGATAAAGGATCAATGAGACTCTAGAGAATGCTTTTAAATGCAAACAAGTTATATGATGCACTCCTAGCAGGAAAGCAGAACAAACAAACCCAACCAGATGCTTAACAATTGTAGAAAGGTTCTAGTTAATATCTCACACACAGTGAAACTAGCTAGCAAAGTATATGCAGACAATAAAAGTGCTATAACTAACTCAGAAATAAGCAAAAAACAGGATACTTAATGTTATATATCACAGATTAGTTAGCTCAGAGCCCATCCTCTGACTTCCTCCGATTAGCTCAGTGTGAAATGGCAGAAACACTCACAAGTTAACTTCTTAAGTAACAAAGTTGAAACCTGACACAATGTTAAACAAACCTTGAAAGAACCAATGAGATGCTTACTCCAAGGCGTAGTCCAGGCAACCCCAGTCAGCCAATGACCACAAACAATTTACTCTCACTGAAATGCTATACTGGGTTTGGCTAAGCTATGATGGCCTGGAACATGTGCTCAGACACACAGCCTCTAATAACAAACAACTAGGCCCAAAACACAAGCCTGAATATGGACAATGCTACACTTCTAACACTACTTAGGTAGAAAAAAACTGCAGAAATGTTTAAACAGATAAAGGATCAATGAGACTAGAGAATGCTTTTAAATGCAAACAAGTTATATGATACACTCCTAGCAGGAAATCAGAAAAAACAAACCCAACCAGATGCTTAACAATTGTAAAAAAATTCTAGTTAATACCTCACACCCAGAGAAACTAGCTAGCAAAGTATATGCAGACAATAAAAGTGCTATAAATAACTCAGAAATAAGCAAAAAACAGGATACTTAATGTTATATATCACATATTAGTTAGCTCAGAGCCCTTCCTCTAACTTCGTTTGATTAGCTCAGTGTGAAATATTGACAGTAATACTCTAAATGTTTACAAAAGTGCTTGAAATAACTTCTGGATCACATAAAATCTATAAAAAATAGAGAATGACCATATTTTTCACCACGTGCTTCTTTTTCATATTAACTAAAGTTATTCAAGATATCTGAGGTGTGCAAAGTGTTCACAAGTTTGTGCAGTATTTCAATACAGTTATTTCACAAAATACAGTAATTTTGAAGAGACTGTAGTACAGTTGAATATTTTCAAGTACCTGGTGTTTGTGTTTGTGCATTTGAACATAGTTACAAAAGCAATTTATTGGCTTGGCAGACAGATTTTTGCAGATCAGCTCCACTTGTATTTGATAATAATATTGCTGAAAACTCTAGAGTGCTTGAGAAAGTATACAATATTTTCATTCAGGCTGCTTTTTCTGACAAAGATGCACATATAAATGCATTTATTCTGCTTAATTTAGCTGGTTCGGAAGCCATTGAAAAGGAACCTTCATTTGTGTATGCCCTAGCTGTGTATGCAGGGAGGAGGGGGAAGACTGCCATATTGTGGTACTGGCTGAAACGTGGAAAGACCCTGAGTGCTTAAAATATAAATTTAGAGAACTGTGTGACCCCCAAATGAATATTACAATGGAAAGGCACATATTTTACATAAGAGATCAAATGCCTGGTAAAACTTTTGCAGCATATATAACTGACGAGAAACAAGGCAAAAATCTGCAGATTTTGTGATTTAAGAGATGAATTGATAAAAGAGAGGCTTGTGTGTGGTATTAACGATGATGCAGTGAGAATGATTTCACTTTGAGACAGTGATTTAACTTGAAAAAGGCCATAAAGATTTGTCAGATATATGAGCTCACAGATAAAGCACACAAATATGCTTAAAAATGAGAAATGCATGTTTTCAGTGCCTTCCAGTGCTAATGTTGATAGTATGCAGCACAAGGTTAAAAGATACAGGCCGATGGGTGTGGTTGCTTCAATGAAACCCCAAGCCTTTCTAGCAAATTTCAGGGCAGCTCCAGTAAAATCCAGAGCATCGTCAGTAAAGCAGAGGAGTTGGGTTAGCAAAATCAAAAGGGTTTATGGCTGCTTCCAACTCTAACACCAATCATAAACCAATGAAGTTAGCTGCATTACCAAACTTTATTGTCAATTGTAATTCTGGGGAAAATCATGAGCCCATATGAGAAAATTGCTAAGCTTTAGGTCAGCAGTATCACACATGTAAAAACTGGAATCATTTCAAAAATCTTTCTAAATCAAACAAGGCTCATTCTTTTATTAAAAGAGAGCATTTTAAAAGGCAAGTTGATAAGTTAGAAAGTTGCAACCCTACTTTCTGTGTTGATGGTGTGTCAGTGCTTGATGAAACAGTCAATGCAGTAGATTTTTGGGCAAAGAATGAAGTATTTTCTACTGTTCTTATTAATGTGAGATCTGTAGAGCTCAAAGCTGATACTGGTTCAAAGTGCAATGTGATGTCAGCAGAAATCTTTTCCAAAGTAAAAGCTAATGAAAATCTTAATCTGGCAAAATGTCTGAAGCTTGTTGCTTATAGTGGTGAAGAAATCCAAACCAAAGACTCCGAAGTGGTTTCATGTTACTCTGCTGGGGACAACTATGACTTGCAATTTTACATAGTCAAAAGGCATGTGCAGTCATTGTTAGGCCTCAAGGACAGCTTGAAAATGAGACTGCTTTCATTTAATGCAGAAGTCCACCATGTAAGCACGTGTAACAATGGAAAGTTCACACAGACTATTTTTTTTGACTATGTTGATCATTTTGAAGACACGTTAGGCAAACTTCCAGTTGTGTGCTCCATGAAGTTAGACCACGAATTAAGCCCAGTTATCAGACCAGCATGGAAAGTTCCAGTAACCATGCAGGGCAGAATTAACTTTTCCAGTAGAAGACCCAACTGAATGGGTATCCTCCATGGTAGTAGCTCATAAGGAAAGCTCAGATGATTTTAGAATATGTATTGATCCAAGAGATTTGAACAAAGTACTAAAACAACCTCATCATCCAAAGTGTACAGTCAAAGATGTTGCTGCTCTTATGCCAAATGCCACAGTTTTTCTGTCTTAGATGCAAAAAGTTCATTTTGGCAAATTTACTTGACCGTAAATCTTCATTGCTAACTACTTTCAGTACACCATTTGGAAGGTACAGATTTTTGAGAATGAAATTTGGAATAAATTCTGCCAGTGAAGTCTTTCAGTGTGCAATGGAGAAATTTTTTTCTGGCTGTCCATGTGCTATAATAGTAGATGACATTCTTGTAGGAGGCAATGGTGAAGTCGAACATGATAAAAACCTCAGGAAAGTTATAGAACATGCTCGTAAGTTAATTTTAAGCTAAATCCTCAAAATGCAAGCTCAGGCTATGAGAAATTACTTTTGTGGGCCATTTGTTTATCATTTCAGGCTTACAACCAGATCCTTCCAAGCAAACTACAATTCTTGAGATGCCAGCTCCAGACAATGTCACCTCCTTACAACTTTTTCTTGGCATGGTCAACTATTTGGGCAAGTTCATTCCAGATTAGAGTCAACTTTCAGTTCTCTTAGTGGAGCTGACATGCAAAAATGTAACTTGGTCCTGTTCAGAATACCACCAAAGAGCATTTGATGTCCTGAAACAGAGAATTACCAGCCCACCCACTTTAAGACATTATGATGTTCACAAACGTATAACTCTGTCTTGTGATGCTTCAAAATTTGGTTTTGATGCCATCATTCTTCAAGAGGGCAGACCAGTAGTCTATGTGTCTAGAATTCTAACCCAGACTGAGATGCAGTATTCTCAGATAGAGAAAGAGCTCTTGGCAATTGTGTTTGCATGTCTGAAGTTCCATGACTATATTTATGGTCAATCTATTCAAATTGAGAAAGACCACCAACCCATGGTCACTATTTTGAAAAAGCCTATGCACACAGCTCCTACAAGATTGCAAAGCATGATTTTGAAATTGCAAAAGTACAATTTTCACTTGGTTTACACAAAAGGTAATCTTCTTTATCTTGCTGATTCTTTATCCAGATCACACAGAAAAAACATCGAACTGATTGACAATGAGAAACTTGATTTTGAAGTCATGGAATTGAGAATTTTTTCTTCCACACATCTTGTTGAGCTTAGAACTCATACAGCTTCAGATCCAGTTCCCCAGAAGCTCAGTCACTTTATCAGTCGTGGATGGCCGTCAAAGCAATCTTGTTTACCATCAGATGTGCAGCAGCATTTTCCTTACAGAGATGAGATTTTGATGGAAGATGGTATCATCATGAAAGGTCCAAAAGTGATTGTTCCAAAATACCTGCAACAAGAGTATATTAAAATCAAGCAATGTGGCCACTTGGGAACTGATTCTACCAAAAGACTGTTGAAAGGACTAGTATTTTGGCCTTCTACATCAAAACATATTGAGAAAGAACTTTCAACTTGTTCTCTTTGTAGTAGTACTAAACCGCATCAACAAAAAGAGACAGATTCCTGAACTATCTTGGTTAACAGTAGCTACAGATCTTTTCAAATGGAACGGTCAACATTACTTCATTACTTGGTGTTAGTAGACTCTTATTCAAATTTGAGATTGACTTACTTCCTGCTCTGATGTCCAATACTGTCATTATGAAGTTGAAGGGACATTTTACTGTCCATGGTAGTCTACACAAAGTCATTTTTGACAATGTTGCACAGTTTAAAAGTTAGCAGTTTAAAAGATTTGCTGAAACGTGGGACTTTGTTCATGTTTCGTGTAGTCCCGAATACCTGCAGAACTTGCAGTTCAAATGCAAAATAGCAGTTGAAAAATTCTAAACATGACAATACTGATGTTTTTTCTAAATCTGCTTAATCTCAGAAACCTACCTCATGATAGTATTCCTGGTTCACCTGCCTAGAGATTAATATCGAGACAAACCAGAATCACACTACCAATCAATAAGAATTTGTTGGTTCCAAGTGCTTAAAACAATAACACAGTAAAAGATCAACTCCTAAAGAAGCATTTGTCCCAAAAGTCCTGCTATTTTAAAACCAGCAAGCCTCTGAATCCATTAAAAGAAGGAGAGATAGTGAGGATGCAGACAGTGAAAGGATTTGACTGAATAGGACTTGTGAGACATTTGTGTGAAGAACCGAGATCATACATTATTCAGTCAGACGCCATGGAATTCAGGTGGAATTGGAAACTTTTAATACTCGTGTCTGAGCCAGTGTTGCAACATTTTGCTTATAACAAAGACTCTAATTCAGAGTGATTTGTCCAATGTTCCTTTTCCAGAGAACATTTCATCATCTGTGCCTGTTCCTAAAATTATCCTGAAAAATATTCAAGAAGAAAATTCCCCAGTGACTGTCCCTGTTGCTAAACCCAGTTCTAATTCTTAAATTACAAGGTCAGGTCTTAGCTCAAGACCTAATCCTAAATACACAGCAACCTGGACATGGTTGTTATTGTTTGTATATATCTGTATAATTTGCATGCTCATCCAATTGTCATTTTTCATTGCAGAACAGATTAGTCAAAGAGGGAAGATCTAGATCAGAGTGTGTGCTGTAGCTCTAAGAGCTATTCCACTCAGTGAGCACATGTATAAAAGTACTGAGCACATGTAAGCAAGATTGCCATTTTGAGTGAGCAGCCAGAGTGAAAACATGCATGTGTGTAGTAGTCAAGCAGTTATTTAGTTTGTTTAGTTTAATATTTAAGTCATCCTTCCTGATGCATTTATGTGTAATAAACTACTTAATTGAACAGCCAGCCTCATCGTCTTATTGAATACACAAGATGAGCAACAATGTGTACTACTACTACTAACACTACCCCTACTACTATTAATTCTAACCTACTCCTACTAACACTAACCCTGCTACTACGAACACTACCACTACTACTATTAGTATTACTACTAACTCTAACCCTGCTACTACTAGCACTACCACTACTACTACTAAACCTACTAGTACTACTACTAACTCTACCCCTACTACTACTAACACTATCCCTATTACTGCTATTACTACCCCTACTAAAACTAACAATACTACTACTAACACTACCTCTACTACTGCTAACACTACTACTACTAGTACTGCTACTAACTTTACCCTACTACTACTACTAACACTACCCCTGCTATAACTATCGCTATCACTAATACTACTAAGATTACTCCTATTAGTACTACTAACACTGTGCATACTACTACTAACTCTACCCCTACTACTACTACAACTTTCACTACCACTACTACTAACACTGCTTCTACAATTACTACTAACACTACCACTACTACTACTAGTACTACTACTCCTACCACTATTACTGCTACCACAACTACTGAAATTGCAATTACTACTACTACCACCGCTACTGCTACTAAAACCACTACTACTACTACTACCACTACTTATACTAATACTATTACTACTACTATAGGAATATGAGTTCTAAGTTCCATTTACATATCTGAAATAGAGTGAAATCCCTCTGTTATGTGATGAGAATCTTTAGAAGTTATGGCTTAGTATGAAAAAAAGGAACAAGCTGGAGTATATAGCTGGGAGGTAGAGCTTATATTTTGTCTGTACTGAAGGTGCACTTGTATGTTTCTTTCCACCATAAACTGTCAGTAAGTTACCAGACTGATGCTAGGAACTGATTCCAATTAGAGGGGACAATTTTACTGAAAGACATTTAACCTGAAGCAAGGGTGGTGGTATGCTGGATTCTGAGAGATTAGGGGAGGTTTTTATTAAGAGTCTATATCTTAGAGATGGCAGAAAGAACTTAGTATTTTTTTTAAAGTAAGGGTGTAAAGAAAGATTGTGTAATGATCTGTGACTTTGTGACAGTTTGTCTTTTGCAGAGTGACACACTGATGTTCAAGTCGGGGTAAATACCAATGACTCTACATGTGACAGTAATTGCTTTTTGTATTTTAGAATTATTGTAGGTAGAGTGTAGGGTCATAGCTGAAGGGGAATATGCCTGCCTAGGGATAAATAGGTTATTTTCCAGAGTTTTTTTTAGCTTCTTTCATGAGGTTATTAGAAATGGAGTATTACTATTTCAATTGAGTAGTAACTTATGCAACCACATTTTTAATGCACTTTCTGAAAGAGAGTATTTTAATCAAGTATTGGGCCAAAGTACTGTTTTGACTATGCTTATTAGTTGGTTACTTGGGGTAGTAATCAGTAGTGAGAAATCACATTTGTATTTCTATTGTGATCTGAAGAGCATAACTGTGGTTTTATTAAGATTAAGAGTAAATTTTATTTGGGGGTAAGTCAAGTAATGATGGATGTGAAATATTTTGAAGGGCATGCTGAACTGAGGTTGGGATGGTCCAGTTCAGTCAGAATTATGCCATCTGCATAATGTGTTATTTCACCCTAAAGGAAAGAAGTGAAAATGTATACTGATAAAGAAAAAAATATGATAGTCCAAATAATGGACCCTTGAGGGACTGCAGCATAGAAGGAACTACAGTCACTTTGCAGAATACCTGCCAAGACTATAAACATTACATTAATGAGAAAATTACTAAGTAAGAGTACAGTATATGTGAAAGAGAAAGGACTGATCTGCACTTTCAAAGGCCCTACAGAGATCAATGAAGACTGACCCATTTAGTCACCCTTTTCTATAGCTGAGAATCTTCTGCCTGTGACAATATTATTACTAATATTTTACAATAATCAATACAGTCATAAAAAAAATCAATAAATTATTGTCTTCATTGTATAACTGTGCGAAGCAGTAGCCAGCCTTTGTCAGTGTTTATATACATAACATCTGTGTGTGAATTTTATCTTAATTTATAATTAATTACTTTTACCTTCCATGTATTCAAACCCTGGACCTACTGCACATGAGGCGGTAACTCTACCCATTTAGCTACTTGGTCCAGTATTAGCCATGACTGAATATAGTCTACTTTTTATGTAACTCCCTTTAAAAATGAAGGATAGTTTCAGAAATGCAAAATGTCAATATAGAATAGTGGGAAAATATGTTTTGAAATCCCAAAGTTTTTAAACACAGTTTAATATTAAATAAAATGAAAAGAATTGATATATGCCTTTGCTGTTACATCATGACAACTGAAGATGAAACTGTATTTCAGCCCCATAGGAGATCACATCGCTTTGTGTTTGAGTAATTTTACAAAATTAGAGAAACTACTTACTTTCTTGGTTTCTTTTCTGATATGAATGTTATTATCAGTGGGGGAAGCAAATCATTTCATCCTTCAGGGAGCATTTATAACTTTTGGAAGAAAGAACTTTATTTGTGCATCACAAGGATGTCTGAGATTCTCAAGTACATTCCTGTTCATGTATATATTTATATTCCCTTGAGCAACAGAACACACTTTTCATTTTGTTAGTGTTTTTCATTTTTCAGATAAGGAAAATTAAATAAAAGAAGACCAAAAAGGAATGTCTTGTCATTTATATTAGGATTATCATCATGTGCAGCAGCATATAAGAATAATTAAAACATATAAATCCTAATTTCTACACATAAATGCAGGTTTACTAAACAAGATGAACTGTTTCTGGCTCAGAAATGTTTTTGATAAACTTTTCTTCTTGATTGCAACTGCAAATTCTAATCAAATACTTTTTTACAATGAAGGAATGGTTGCCAATACTGGATATAAAAAAAGTTTATCAAAAGAATTAATGCTATTTCTGGAAGTTCTTCCCTCTGCATCTTCACAGGTGATATTAAAGAAATTTAAGGGTTAAATAACATCTTTCATTTGTCATTGAAAATTTTGATTTTTTTTTTAATCTAAGAACTGTGTAGCAACTGTATTATTGTGACATATGTGTTTTACACCCAGATCGTGACTGAAAAGGTTTAGTAGACCAGCTCACTTACCTGATTAATAAATTGAAAATAAATGTAATTTAAATAAACAAACAAACAAACAAATAAATAAACAAACTCCTTGAGTAATTGAAATTCAGTGTTAAAGAGAGAAGCTGAACATGGTTCAAAAGATTATGTGAAGATAATGTGATTTTACGAAGTAAGATGATAATGGGCTTAAGAACTAGACAGGTGTAATCTGACCAAAATTATAGAATACAAGAAATAGTTTACTGAATATAGGAAAGGCAATGTCTGCAGAAATAATGCGAAGCACAGCAGGGAGTCCAGTCAAACCATACAACTCAGTACGGTCTCTGTGGTAAGAGGGATCAATTGCTTCTAAGTCTGTTGAGGTATACTAAGTCAAGACCCTTTTCAGAATTAAGTAATCTTGACTAAATGAGAAAGGCAGAGAGACAGACAGTTACTTATTACTCAACTGATAATGACCAGTGAAGTTCACCAAAATGAGGAAGGCATATTTCTGTTAACTATGCTCTTCCCAGTGAACCAATGCCCATTTAGATGTTGGTCCTGGAAGAAATGCTCCAAGAAAATGTGATGAATTAGATCTCAATAACATACTATAAACCAGCATGCAAGCTGCATAACATCAAGTCATATAATGTCAGAGATACAGACAAAGGCAAGGAAACTGAATAACAGCTCAAGGGATTTATAGACTACTTAAAATTTAATTGTTAACTGTTCTAGATTAAATTTAAGGCCAATGGTAGTGTGGTGGTCATGCAAATTATTATTAATCTGCTCTGAGTATCAGTACATAAAAATCACAATAAGTTAAAATTAATAATTTATAATATTTTAAGCCCAACATCTCAACAGCCACTATTCACAAAATTACTGTTCATAGGTTCATAGGTTCATAGGTTCATACTAGGCTATCTGCCCTAGGGCATTTATAAGCCTAGCCAGAGTGTGTTTGGCTTTCGCCACCCATTTTAAATTAATTTTGCTATGCCTTTTTTTGAGGTTAGTATACTGTGCCTCTGTCTAACAGTGACACAGAAGTGATAGCCGGGGTAAACCTACGATCTCCCATCCACTCATCAAGATTCCTCTTGAAGAGAGTCAATGTGGGACTCTGCCTAACCTGGACTGGGATTTTATTCCAGAGTGAAGGGAGCCTCTGGGTTATGAATCTGTCCCTCCAGCATGTAATACATATCAACATACTATTTAATTATAGATCCAAAATATCTGGTATAGCAAACCAAGACCGGAAGGTAACATAAAAATATATTTTATTGTGTTAGCACTTTCACGACTATCCAAGCCGCTTCCTCAGACACAAAATTCAATCAACAACATTCCATTTAAAATAAGAGCAGTCGATAAGGAAGCACACAGTCATACGATTAATTCATGAATTAAAAGTTAAAGCTGTGACACAAATAAAATAGTGAAAACATATATATATATATATATATATATATATATATATATATATATATATATTTATATAGTTATAATATATTAGAATGTATTCACATATGTGTTGCAGCTTTAACTTTTAATTCATTAACTAATTGTATGACCATGTGTGCTTCCTTGGTTTGCTATACCTGATATTTTGAATCTATATATTTTTCCTGCTGGTTTTGTGGCTCTACAATCTGGTATTGCATTAATTCCTCTGATGGGACTCTGTTATTATTTTTTACAATATACAATTTAATTATGTAAAGGATGGAGCAGCATACCACAGAGATGTAAATTTCTATTTCCGTTAAATCATGTATGCAGTTCAGACCACATATTTTGTATTATTACAGGGATCCAGATGGAGAGATGATAAAATCAGCAAACAGAGGAGATTAGTATTGCTGGAACTGAATTCATCCTCAAGTCTTGGTGAACATCTTCATAAGGTGGACTGTGTTTTTACAAAATCTCACTAAGATGACACTGATATACAGATTACATTTTATATAGCATATATCGTGGACAGAAGTAGGCTAAAAAATAAAAAAAGATAGCTAGGTGCACAAGTCCCAGAATAAAAGAGTGTCTAATACTGGTAGGTGCACTGGTTCCAGGACTGGAAAAAGTGACATTCTAGAATCCTTAAGACATGGAAACATTCCTACAATGGGGTTAGGCCACACTCTGGAGGAGGATGGCCCCCTGTTGTAGAAGGAAGTAGTAGTCTACAAAAGCCACAAAAACTGATGGGTCAACAAAGAGCCATAAAGATGATAGAGTGGACTTCTGAGGATAAGAAATAAATTATCTATTTTTACTTTTATGCAAGAAGCTCAGAATTTATGGATAGAATATATTCAAAAAGATTACGAGAGAAATTAGAGGAAGGAAAAATACTTGCACAAGAAAAACTGTCAAAAGCTTCAAATGCAAATTTGTGTTCATTATTATAACAGATTTGTAAAAACACTATATAAACCAAGAAACCTTGAGCCATTTGGAAAAAAAGAAGTGGCTGAGGAAGGGCAACAATATAAAGAACAAAACCTAAAGATTTTTGAAAAGTATGAAAAAGAAACATGGACACGAGAAAGAAAGAGATCTGATATGGTGTAATATTTATGCAGAGGAGAAAGCCAAATTAATTAATACAAAAAAGCAACTCCAAAGATATTTGAAGATAAACACAGGCAACGGTATCCAGATGTAGAAAATTTCATAAAATTTCATAATACCAAAAAATGTGATCACAAACAGGGAATGTAGACCAGAAGATTATGTCCCAGCATGATGGAACGAGTCCCCAAATTAAGGAGAAACAAGTGCAGTGGAAGACATCTGAAGAAGAAATATGGAAATGGGAAAGAAAAATAGATTTAATATGGTGCAATATTTATGCAAATGAAAAAGGAAAACTGATCATTATGAAAAGAGCAGTACTAAAGATATCTGAAGAGAAACATAGGCAAAGGTACCCAGATATGGAACATTTTGCAGTACAAAAAATAAGAATGCAACAGGGAAAAATAGAAAAGAGGATTAGTAATGGAGAAGTTAAAAAAATAGAAACTGAAGTTATGGAATACCTGTGAAGTGGAGGATTTAGTGTATGGAATCCAACTCTGGTAAAATTAAGGAGAAACAGATGGAATGGGAAGCATCTGATCAGTTGCCACATGAATATACTCTAGAGCCTTTAGTAGGAAACCAGCACAAAAATTCAGTTGGAGTTGTGCAGCAAAGGAAGGAACGGTGGCAATTCTGAAACAGTCAGTGTTGTTGAGTGATAGGACCAATCAGTTCCCATATGAAAGAGCAATAAATGACATAGGATGTAACTGGAGAAAATATGTCACAGGAAGATGTACTGGAACTTTCTGTAGAATGCTCACATGAAACAGGGAATAAAGAATGTGCCGTCAGTTTAGAAGAAAAAGATCTAAGGGAAGAGTTGGTTGATATAATAGCGATAGATAGACATATTAAGATCAATGAAAGAAATTGATTACAGAAAGTCAATAAGACCCAAAATGCGAAAAGTTTGATAAAACAAATGAACAGAGTTATCAAGACTGTATACAGAAATTCATGTGATGTAACAGAAGTAAATAAGATATATTACTGTGCAGCAAAATTAATAAAAGATGAAGTCTTACCACAAATGAACATGTAAATAATGGAAAAGAAGGGAAGAGATCAAATGTTATCATGGAAATGTTGAATAGAGAAAACTATAAAGTAATTAAGACAAAAAGCGTCACTGTTAGAAGAGTATAGCAGAGCGAACAGATCAACAAAAATACTTAGAAAGATAGCCATGATAAAAGCAATGCACAGTATTAGAAGAGACCAGGACCTTTCATGTACTACTGCACCTAATAAACGAAAGATATCAGCACAGGGAGAAAAACTTAGCAGATATGCATACAAATGTAAAGGAAAATTACAAACTAAGCAATTCATTGATGATCCAAAAAAGTTTTATAAAGAATGGGGAATCAAAGCAAAAGGAATTGTAACACCACCAAAACAAACAAAAAAAAAGATGCATTTTGGGGAAATATCTATGAACACCCTATGGAACATAACAAAAATGCTGAATGGATAGATGAAGTAAAAGAAACAGTAAGAAGTCAAAATACACAGTATATGAAATAGGAAGAAGTAACTGCAAGAGAAATTGAAAGAAAATTAAGAAAAGCTTATTGGAAAATCCCACACCTAGATGCAGTACCTAACTTCTGGCAGCAAGTATTAATATTGTTACACAAAGACGTAGCCGGACTAAGAACTACTTATATACACACCCTCAGCATACACCAACCTGAATAACAACAAGAAAAACAATACTCCTTTTTAAGAGTGAACCTGTACGCTATCCTAAAAACTAAAGACCAATAACTTGCCTTCGTACAGTGTAGAAACTATATACTGGAATTGATGCCAACAGAATTTATAATCATTTAGAAGAAAATGCAGTTATGGCAATAGAACAAAAGGGTAACAAATGAAAATCATATGGAACAGAGGATCATTTGTTGTTATATAAAGTCATAATGGAGAATTGTAAAAAGGGGAAGAATCAAAGTTAAGCATGGAGAAATTACAAAAAAGCATTTGACTGCATTCCACATTCATGGGTAAAGGAGTGCTAACAGATATATGAGATACTACATTGGTCAATCACATTACAGTGACCATGAAACAGTGACAAACCACTTTGCTGCTAAGCCATAAAGGACAAATTATTATACCAGGGATAAAAATCAAATGGGATACTTCAGGGAGACGACTCTTTGTCACTGCTAGCCTTTTGTCTTGTCCTAAACCCGTTAAGCTATCTACTTAACTGATTTGGTCATGGTTTCAATTTGGTTTCCAGACAGCAGCAAAGTGTAAACTTCTCATCATCTTTTTGTGTTTGTTTTAAAACTGTATAGTTCATCAGATGAGGAGCCGAAAGCACAACTGGAAGTGGTCAAAACTTTCTCAGATGATTTAAGAATGTTAGTTGGTCTTGATAAATGTGCAAAAGTAACATTTAAAGCAGGAAAGATGAAGCATCAATAAAACATCAGTCTGGGACAGAAATGTGATATCCAAAAGAACTCAAGCAGAACAATACTCAAGCAGTATTAACATTTGGGAATTGATGAAGGATCGACAATAAAACATGAACAAATGCAAACAGCACTCAGAAAAGAACATTTTAGTTTACTAAAATTAATGCTGAAAATAGCCCTGACATCTAGGAATGAAGTCTAAGCTATAAACAAAATTTGCTTTTCCTGTTTTAACTTATAGATTTGGGATGACTGACTAGCCCCAAAAGGTGTTGGTCCAGTTGGACTTGAAAACGAGAAAAATGTTTAACGCTTATCGAATGATATATGAAAATCAGGTTTACTATTGGCATTTTGAATCCACATCGGTCAACCGTTTAAAATGTCAACTCTAAATGTGAAATTCAAAATGCAGAAAAGTAAACCAAAGTGAAAATTAATACATCGACAACCATGATTCGATGTTTTTTACATAGCAGGAGGTGACGTCACTCACCTCCTGCTATGCACATTAATGTACTGTTAAACTGTACAGTCAATGGTGCATTCATGCTACTGTTTTGCAGGGGGGGGCTACTCCCCCCTGCACTCCCCATGTGGGGAGCTGCATTCCCCACAACCCCTGCACATTAAATATACCAACTCCGAGATCGCACTTCATTGAAGAAATGGGCTAATTCCCTGTTCCTCACAGAACTGTGATCCCCCTGCACAATGTCAATCCCAAATCCTTGAATTACACTACCCATTCGCTGAAGTATAGTTAATCGATTTGTGTTCAGCATTCTGCTGACTTGAAAACTGCAAGTCGACCATGTGCCGGTCAACTGATGCAGTTTCAAGGTTTTCAATGTAAACCTAAAAATCTGTGTTTACCTACATTATAGATCCCTCTTTCTAAAGGAGTTATGGGTGTCCTCAAAATTGATTACATGTATGGATCTGCAATTGTAGGAGTGCAAACACATATCTGCTGACTTTATCAGATCCAAAGTGCAAGTTTTGAAACATGAGGAAAACAAATCTAAGATGACTTCCCTGCTTAGTTTAGCAGAAGCATATCAGAATTGAGAAAGAATGAAAACCAAACTAGAGATAGACAAAAATCAGACAGCATCTGAATGTGCTAAAAAAAGAAGAAATGTGAAAAGGCATAAATATAGTTGCAAGTACAGAAAACTCCTGGAACAACCTCATGTCAATCAGGATCTGATGAAGGAATGGTTAAGGAGAGGTGAATTTAAAACAAAAGATGAAAGGCTAATATTAGTAGCCCATGATAGTGGACAACATGCACAATGGTTTATAAAATCCATTGAACATGCGGGAGAAATAGACAAATGCAGGTTCTGTAAAACAGAACTGGAAACAGCAGCACATCTTGTCGCTGGGTATGATCCACTAATGGCAGAGGTCCTGTATACTGAAAGGCATAATAATGTGGCAAGACCGTTGCACTGGGGATTGTGCAAATATTATAATACTGAAGTAACTAAAAAGCATTGGAAACATGAGCCGCAAAGAATTATAGAGAATGATGAAGTTTATATCACGTGGGATCACTCATTACCAACAGTTCAAAAAATAGATGCAAGAAAACCATATATAGTAGTCCATGGAAAGTAGCATTGTTCATTGCAAGTGATACACCCAGTGTCTTAAAAACAGAGAGACATAAAGTCATAAAATACCAGGATTTGGAAGCAGAAATGAAGGCAAATGTGGAAGAAGGATGCCCAGACAGTTCCAATAGTAGCAGGGACAATGAGTCTCATAAAAAAGAATTTACAGTTGTACTTCAATATGCTACCAGTAGACATAACTCTGTATGGATTGCAGAAGGAGTCAATTCTGGGCACATGTTGGGTACTGCAAAGGGTTGTGAACTGTTTACTGTATGACTCTGATTATCTTATTTATTATTATTATGACAGTTAGCAAAAAGAGAAGTAAGGGTATGTGCTGGTAACAAGTCACTCCACATAGGTCCATGGTTTGATTCCCTCAGCCTTCACCTGCTTTCTGTGTGACACTGAGAAAGTTACTTAACCAGACGATGTTCTGGGCAATTGGAAAAATTAGGCTTGGCTTCTCAATGGACTCCCTTTCCACATGCCTAATATGTTTTTTATGAACATGCAGAGGCCGAAGTACATAACAAGGAAGTTATTCATGATTTTCTTAAAAAGGTCAATTGACATAAAACACATTTATCAACATGTCAAATGATATGTGATTCATACAAAAAAAAAAAAAAAAAATATATATATATATATATATATATATATATATATATATATATATAGAGAGAGAGAGAGAGAGAGAGAGAGAACAGTTTGATCATGACACTGAAGGTCATAAATGTTAGTAAAACACTGAAACAATAAAAGTATATATATATATATATATATATATATATATATATATATATATATATATATATATGCTAATGTTGCATGAGGCCTGAGTTAATCCGGCAAAGGAGTAAAGAAGCATTAGTATTGTCAGATTTGACATGTCTGTAAACTTAACTTCTGGAAAATGTTTTAGAAAGTCTAATCAATTCAGTTACACTGACACGTAAGTCTGATTATGAGTGTATTATTTAAAGCAGAATTCATTCAAAGGGTAATTCTATTAATAACAGTTATAAAAAAGTATTATTTTTAAAGAAGTGGTACTCTAGGAAAATTCATTTCACATTTTTTCTATACAACCTAGACACTCCATAACTCCTGCAGTGTTAATGCCACCCATAGCCTTTGTTTCAGATACAGATCTAAGGGTTGCAGAATTCAGCTGTGATAGGATGGTGCCGCATCCTTGACTGGCTTTCTAAACTACTCCCATTGCTTGCCAGGATAGACTTTGGATGTCCTAGGATCTCAGAAAGATAAAAGTGATATCAGAGACTGAAAAAAATAATTATTGTAATTAAGAGAAATAAATACTTTTCTTTTATAAAAGTTTAAGCACTTTTCCAGTTGTATTGTTTATAGATCATTGTTGAAAGACTTAATCTCCAAGAAATGAATCCTGGCTCTCCAAGAAATGAATCCTGGCACACTCAACATACATTGACAATTAAAAAAAGCATTGTATGTTAACTGTATAACATTTACACAGATGACATCCAGGAGGCATAGTTTTGACATCACATATGTCACAACAATGGACCTTGATTGCTTCTCGTATTCTGAGGTGATAGCAGGAAATGCTGAGTGGTATCACAGATGTGAAAGTAATGATGATGAAACACATGCTTTGGCATTCAGAACTATCATTCTATTACTACAAATATGCTGAGTCATACATTGTGTTGTGTTTTTTTTTTTTTTACTATTGGAATTTGGCAGTATGCTCACTTGTGTTTTTTGTTTTTTTTTTCCATTGGAACTGATCAGTCTGAAAATATTCCTTAGATATGATTTGCAACAAAGCTGTATTTTTGCCTTTTTGGGAAACTGCCATTTCATTACCTTGTTACCTAAAAGCAGAACATAATTGTCCTTTATAATAGAGCACTGAGATATGTTGTTCAGAATATTTTATTGGCAAATCTCAAACTGTTTCAACAGCAGAAAATTGTATTGGTAGGGACACCAAAGAGATCAACATGGTATTTTGATTCTGCAGATAAACAAACTGCATGGTGTTTAATTTTTGCAAGGAATGGACATTTGGCCACTCTTTAGTGCATAGACTACAATATTTGCAGATAGTACATCTTAACATTCAAAGTAATTATATATCATTCTCTAGGAAAGTGACAATTACTGTCACAGGAAACATGCCACCACTAAAACTGCAAGTACTGATGTGGGAAAATAATCCAAACAAATTAAGCATTATACTGCACACAAATCATTACAGAAACAATGTTATTCTTAAAGGCAGTATGTATTTCAAAATTAGTGATAACTGCCTGAAATTTTTACTAAAAGGTATGAAGAGGTGACTGAGTTGTTGCCTCAACTCACACAGTGCAGAGACATTTCAGTGGGTTAATATATAATTGTTGTTGTTGTTGTACTATGGTATATTCTGTTTCAGTTAGAGGTGGGCATATAGTTTCTTTTCAGGAGAGGAATGTAGCACACATAACCATAACATAGCACTACAGAGATGTGTTGTATCAGAAATTAAATATATGTATGTTTTTTTCCAGAACAGTGACCACTCCTGCCAATGGAATGATGATAAAACTTCCTGTATTGGTCGCGTCAGTATAGTTAACCCAATTTAAGTTATGTGTTACATTAAAGTCCTTATGGGTGGACTACAAAAGTTAATTGAAGTATATAACCAAGTATGCAAGTAATCCTGTTGAAAGTTTTACCTAGGACTGTCAAGGAATTGTTGAGATATGAGCACTTATACTTTTATTTAAAACATAAGCTTTTATATACATTTCACAATGATAGTGTGAGAATCTGCAAAATGGTCATTTATCAACTGACATGCACATATGATTTTATTTCAAGGTAGAAAAAGAATGACATGTTTCTGAAATGGTGTACTTGTCATTTCAACAAAATGAAATCATGCTTTACTCTGGAATAATTACCTTTCCTGCCACTAAAGATGTCATTGTAAAAACTCAGTGTAATAATGATTATCACATGGGGTGATTAAAATCTAGTTATTAGTTGCAGTTAAGACTGTAAGTACATGTACTTAAACATCTGATTACCTCTCTATTAACGTTTTACTAAGAATATTTTCAAAAAAAAACTTCAAAGGTTGATTATGATACGAAATCCTATACACAGGTATGAACTTCTGGCTTTTGTGGGTATTTTACAGTACCAGTCAACCGATTATTTGATTGTAGGGTACTAGTGTTGCATTATGCGTATACTTGAGTAAACAGTTCTGCGCTGCCACAAAATTAGTTAATGCTGGACTTTAGATTCAATGCTAAAACTGGCTCTCAAACTACTTCTTCTTTAAACTTTCTTTTCCTCATTCTTGCTATATATTTGAATTTGTCATGTTCCAAGACTCAAGGTCCCACTACAGTCACTGTTTAGGTAAATGTTACAGTCACAGGTACGATTGCAGATGTTTCTAACTGTATCATTGTACTGTGCTGGAACCTAACTGGTGTTTGAAAGAGAGAAGGGAGAAACAAACCTGCAAGGTGTAAGGTGCAGCATGTTTAAATTTAACCACATACTCTTTGTTATCTAACACGTGGAGATACTGTACAGGGTTCAGTGATAGGCATGCAAATATATAAATTACAAGCAGTTTAACTGAGAGTTTTGAGTGGTGTTTTACTACAATTGATTCATCATTGTTGCCCAAGAAGATATAAGTACACAGTAATGGTTTCTTTGAAGAGGGTTGGTAAACATTAATGAGATGGTACAATGTCAAGGTTTGATTCTGATAGTCATCCTGTGGAAACAAGTATAAATTAAATGACACACTGGCTGTTATCTAACTTACCATATGTCAGGTAATCACTACACAGTTGCTTGGGATCCAGTGGTACAAGATTTCATTTCCTTTAGATGAATGAAACAAACTTACACTGCGTAGTCAATTTATTACACATAGATAGATTTTTATGAAGTATTTAGGCGGAGTCTATTACAAATGCTTGTGCATCATTAGCTCATGAGATACATTCCTGTTGCCACTTGCTCGTGTTGGCAAGTACCCTAACTCCCACTACCCCAGTTAATGCGGACTACCACTAAGCTAACTATTCCTCCCAAAACCCTAACCCTAACCCTATATATAATACCCTATAGCTCTCTAAACATAAAATACCCCTCCCCTCCATAACCATAACCTTGCAGTCACTCCAAAATGCACCCTAAACTTAAAATCCCCCCTCCCTAAACTTAAGAAGCCCCTCTACATTTCCCTTTCCCACTTCCATAGCAAGACTTTCATTGCATGCAGTCATTGCAGAAACTGCTTTCCTGAACTCAGTTCAAGTGTGAGCAGCTGCTTGGCCAGGTCGATGGATAGGAAAACAGTGTCTCAAGCCTCTGGCTACAGGTTCCTGGATTGTGAGCAGCTGGCACTCAAATTGTTAAAGTAAATCCATTTAGGAGGCATTGAATGCTAGATGCCATCTAGAACATTGTTTTCTGGTCAGTGTGTAGAATAATAATAAAAAAAAGAGTAACACTATAAGCTGAGCTAGAATAATTTAAAGAATTATTTAGGCTATGGGTTTCATTTGAATGAGCTCTGCTGAGTCCTGATTATTTATTTTGGAAATTATAAATCAAGTGTGTAAGTCCTGAAATGGTTGAAATATCAGGGTTGTTTTCTTTCTAAAGCAGGGAAATAAATTTTCCCCTTCTCTCTGCCACTAAAAAAATGAGTAGAAGTGGTGGACTTTTAAACCATGGTAGAAAGCAGCTGGTATTATTAAAAGGATATGGTGCTTGTCTCATTTTAACCATATAATGAAAAATTTGAAATGTAAATCAGAAATCTGAATAAATGAAAGTTAGAAAATATCCACAATATGCTATCCTGGAAGTATGATTTTGTGTTAGACTACCACAGTAGAGCATACGCAGTGTGTCATAAAAGCAGCCTTGTCTTTAAAGTATTATACTTTGTTAAGGTTGTGGATGAATGCCTTATGGCAATAAATCATGTAGGTGGTTGGATATTAATTAAACATGTTTTCATTAAAAAAAAATGTTGGTAATAATCTATGCTACCTTATCCTGTGAAACTACATGTGCATTACAAAATAACAGCTTTAATTTAGCCCTGTGTAAGTGCTATTTAAATGAAAGTGCATTAATTTGTTCCCACTGAATACAGCTTGATATGCTATAGCTCAGAATAATTACTCACTGCTTTCCATTCACTATTAGCATTTGAATAGAATATAATCAGTTTCAAGACATTCCCTTTACAAATAATAATAATAATTTGGTGTAAACTGACATTTATTTCAGTGGAGTAGTTAAATTTATACTGATCTATTTAGCACAACTTTATTTCAGTCAGAACTCCCAATTCCCGATAAGCTATGCTATCTGAATTAAAGTTTTCATAACTGTTCTACTTGGCTTTTTGAAACTTGGCTTTTTGAAAGAAGCAATGCTTTATTTGTCTAACTCCTTGTTTGTTATTTAATTTAATCTCTTGTTCTGTTTATCTTCACAACTAAATCAAATGTTTAGGCACTTACTGTAGAATGCATACAACAAATGTGTCTTTGTTGGTTTATAATGTACAAACGGTGGTTAGGGTATCTTGATTTAACAAGAATTTATTGTTTCAGACTAAAGGATCTGTATAGTATAGCTTAAGCCAGAGAACATCAGCAGTCTGGCTTATCAGAAAAGCTAATTAGACACATCAGTCAATCAGGTTGTGAAACTATTACTCTGCCCGATGTTGATTAATGCCTATTTGGTTATTTAACTTAGAGGTTTATTTTCATAACAGAAGCAGTAGTTTACCTTCCATTTTAACAAGGAAAGGTTTAATTTTACCTAACAAAAATGACAGGTATGAATCATCACAATATAAAAGACCTACTTAGAGAAAAAAGAATAGCTGGACAGCTGATAAAAACTAAAAATGTTTTTAAGCACTTGATAATTTTGGAATACTATACCTTAACAGTTAAAGCCGCAAAATGAAACCTACTGAATGTAGACAACTAAACATTCAGGTTGCCAAAAATATATTGTGAAAATCATTACTACAAGAGTTCTGCTATTACCTTTAACATTCTGCATTCCATTAGAGAGAAAAATATCTTGCAGATGTCTAAATAGTTACTCTTACAAATTAAAAAAAATAATAATAAAAAGAGTGTAGCTAATGGCTTTATTTTATGGTTTCTATCATCCGTAACAAATGTTGTCAGTGTAAGAATTTCAGTTCACATAAAATAAATGAGCAAAATCTATTGAATTTTTATTTTTTTCTTAATTTCTTTTTTAATTTGAACAAACTATAAATGGACAGCACTGGTTATAATACTATATTATATACTATATAAGAAGATGTGATTATGCTAGATGAGTTTTCAGTTGTGATTTTTTTAGTTCTCTTATCACTGGAAAGAAGGTTTTCCTTTTAGATATCACCAGAGTGGAATAATCATTATCAAAGCGCACTACTGCATCATTAACTTTTATAGGTGCTTTTGCCCATGCTGATTTTAACACCATCTCTTTATCAAATGAAGATAGAAATTTTACTATAACTGATCTAGGAGTGTTCTTGTTAGTGGCAGAGGAAGATAGAGATCTATGTGCTCTTTCTATAACGAAAGAAAATGCCTCAGATAAATCTAGAGTTTTTGGTAGTTAAGTGTTTAAAAAAGTTATAATATTATTACCTTCTATGCCTTCTGGTAGCCCAAAGATCCCTAGGTTATTATGTCGTGATCTGTTTTCCAAATCATCCAATTTAGACTGGAGATGAGTGTTTTGTTTGAGTAGAAATTCAATGTTCATTTTCCCTTCTTTAAATCTACTGTCCCTGTCATTGAGAGCATTCTCTATACCTGAACTCTGTGATGTTTACTGTTGTAAGTCTTCATGTACTATATCCATTTGTTTAGTAGTTTTTCTTTGAAGTTATCTATTTTAGAATCAGTTCTGTCTATTTTAGTTGTCAGTTCCTGCATATTTAGTAGTAATGCCTGGAGTTCTTTCTTAAGGGTAGAATCCTGGTTGTTAGCTTTACTGTAGCTCATTCTGAGGAGATGAGATGAATGAGAAATTCCCAAGAAGATTTCTGACAGGAAAATAAGTATTTTCTTTCTTTTTTGGATATTATTGTAGAAAATGATATTCCAAATGGTTTTATGAAGAAATATATTCCATTAGACGAGTTTTGATGATAAATTTCCCTGTTTATGATATGGTCTTGGAGGAGCTAAAGAAATCTGCTGCTATCCTGTATTCATCCTTGGCTACGCCCTCCGTGATTATGCTATTCTGTAGTTTTCTTGATTCATTCATGGTTCTGAAGATGTATTTTATGGACGAAAGCATTTAACCATGGTTTTAATAATAAAGAGTTCCTGAGCCTTAGTTACCTGGTCATTTTTGGTTTGGTTTGGTTTTATTCGGTGGTTAATATATATGTGGCATAAGCAACAGGATGACTTCTTATTGAAGGGCATTCCTGTTTAGCCTACACATCCTGATTAATTATTACTTTTCACTGCAAGGGCACAAAATTTCAATGGAAGAGCAATTTGGTATTTTTCATCCAAATGGTGTATTCTGTATAACTACCTGCTGTGTGACTTTCAAGGGGAAACAATAATTAAAAGGATATATTAGGGCCATGACTTTTCTTTATGCTTACATAACGTGCTATAATTCAGTAACAATGGGATTTTAGTAGATTCCCTTTCATAGCTTTATTTTTAGTAGGTTAGAAGCTGATGCATCAGTTCAGGAATAGAAGAAGAAAAATCGACAGAGAGCAAGGTTAATTTCCAGCTGACACGATGGCAGTTGTTTTTGGAAGCTTTAGGTGACTGTTCTTAACATTTCTGCCCCTTCATCTGCTAACCATAAAAAATTGCATTTTAAGTGCATGGATGCAGTTTTTTGTCATAGAGGTGCCATACTTTTTTCATTACCATACCACTCAGGGGGGTGTTGCCTGTCTTCCTCAGTAACAATGATTGAGTGGAGACTTTATCTAACCCAAAGAAGCTCCTTGTTTTTTATTCTCCATTTATTTTCTGCATTTCTATGATGACATAACAGACTGTACTTATATCACTGCTTAGTTTGCAAGATAAGTGTCCAAGTTAGCACCATGTTAAAGTTTCATTAGCAAAGTAGATTACACGTGCTGAATAAGATAACGTATATTAACAGTTGGAGAATGCTGCCTTTTTTATTTAATTTTATTTTGTTAATTTGAGATTTATTTCAATATGCACCTTATATACTACAGTGATAAAGACCATTATAGAATAAGTTGTATCAAATTTAAAGTTGTTCCAAATGCTTGGTGTTTAGTTGTGCTTATGTAATCCTTACTGGTGTCAGATGATATCAACATATAATATAAGCCCTAGATGCCACTCTGTACATGGAAAACGATCTCATTTGAAGGACAGTAAAATCAATATACCAAATGGGAGGTATAAACTCTTAAGCTGTTTTTTTTTTTTTCTCATCTTAATTGACCATTCCTTGTGGTCAAACTTGCAGAGTTTGGGGCCAACATTTATCTTTCCCAGATTTAAGTGTTTGTAAGTGATCTGTTACTTAGTGAAATTAAGTAAATGACTAATGTAAAGTCCATTAGACATTAGGAATGGGAATATCACAAGAAACAGTTTCAGTGTTATCTGGAAGGTGACTTTTTATTTTTTAAAGATTCCCACCTTGCACCTTGCAGCCTCTGTTCTCTATGACGTCCCCATCTACACAACCCTAAATTCTCAACTGATTCTTTCTAGCTACCCTTGGACAAAATCCTTTGCCATGTGGGCTGCATGATCTTTGGGGTCAACCTCATGGTTTGTAGCTTTTGCCCTGGAAAACAATGTATGCCAAGGGGAGCTCTGAACATGGAGCTGAGTGCCATCAGTCATGCAGAACCTGGTCACTGCTTCCAGCTGACTTATAAGGCACTTATTCTCCAGCACTGATGCCAGATATGATGGGTTTCGTAAATCATCTTCCTTGGATAGCAGATCTGGCTGTCAGCCACTTCATCCTATCCCCCCATTGCCAGCACTACCAACAGCCTTAGTCCATACCTCAAAACCTGGTCACTGGTACTGCAAATGCATGCCTTACTTGTGTGCCATCATGTCAGCTTATATGACTGGTGAGGGAGGTTATTGTGATCCAGTAGCAGTATACATTGTGAAATGGAGCTGTTTTATCAAATCCTAAAGATTGAAACTAGAACTTGTCAAGAAATCTGGAAACAACTCTATTCCAAAAGTATCATGTAAAGGGTATAAGAAAGACATATGTGTTGAGAAATGGAGATGTTTTATTCACTACTAAGCATTAAAAACATGCCAAGTAATCTGGAAACAGCTGTATTCAGAATAGTATAAACATAACGGGTTTATGAAAGGCTTAGTGTAAGGTAAAATACAGCCTACAAACATTTGATCATATTTTCAAAAACATTAATGGAAACAATTTTATGGGCAATAAGAGAAGTGCATAATGCCACTTGCTTATGGGGGTTGTTGCCTAGTACACAGTTTAAATAATAGGGTCATAGAAGATGTACTGGGAATAAGTACATTGTAAATAATTTTCATATATATGCCCAGTTTACTTAACAAGTCAGCTTAGACTGGATTCTAGGCAATGGTATAATTGATTTAAGACTGAGGCAAAAAGATTAATGGTTGGGGAAGAGGTTTGTTAAACAAATACAATGTATACAAAGCTAATAAATAAGTTATAAGTTTCATAACTGAGGAGCAACACATATAGGCTGATGACACAACAGCAATTCCAGATCCAGATTCAAAAGGAGACTGGAAATATGGTCTTGCTTCTCACCGGGTACACAACCAAATCAACAAGATTTACATGTTTGGGTTGGCAGTGTAGTTTTTATAATTTTTGTGCCTACCCCATACAAGTAGGTATATTTTCAGAAGCAGATGTTTACTGCTGTAGACGTGGTACTGAAACTTTAGGTGACAGGAAGCAATTTTTAGCATAAGGAGAGAAACTAGACAATCTTAAACAGGAAAATGTAATGTATGTGGTAGGTGGTGGCTTATTGCCTCTTTCCCACATATTTTGCCCCTCTTACATTTCACTCTGGAAAGATACTAATTTCTAATGTGAAACTAAATAATCATAAAAATCTATGTATCACTGCAATACATAACCCTCCAAGTAAAAAATATCCCTATCCTGGAAGACATCTTTAAATGGATATCAAATTCTATATCATATGAAACGATCCTTGGTGATGTCAGCAATGACTGGCAGCACCTTCCAACAAACTATCTGTCAAACAGCATTAGTCTATATAGATTAACACAATTTATATCCTACCATACATATCCAAACAAAAAAAGTTTTAGACTGGATCCTAGTTTCAAATTCTAAACAATACATCTCTCCCAGAAATCTTGCAGGCTCATTCAGTGACCACTATCCGATCTATGTCCAGAGATTAATAAACCCCAACTCCAAACAAGAACTTGTTAAGGAATGTCATAACCTTACCAATTTTAAACTTGATGTTTTAAACAATGCTCTTCTGTCCCTTAACTAGTCCTGTCTTTATTTCTTACCACTAGATCTTGCTGTACTTAAATTCAATTCACTATTTTTCAATGCCATAAACAGCCTTGCGCCCATCAGAAGAAAATGTGTTAAATCTACCCAAACTATCTGGCTATCCCATACTAGATACACCCTAATGCCCAAGAAAGAGAAATCATGGCGAAATTGCAAAGATAAATCTCCTGCCCACTTTCATACTGATAAGCATTTATGTAACCTTGCTAAAACTCAACTCATTGCTGATAAAAACAGCATTATTTATATTCACAGATAAACAATAAAAAAAGAAAGAATTGTTTGTCCTCTACATCATATATCCCGGACCTCCTAATGCTGCCAACCCCTGCCCAAATAACTCTTCCACAGAAGCTGCTAATCAATTTAACTCCCATTTTACAGACTCCATTGCTACCACGTCACACAATCCCATATAAACTCACAACAGACCTGATGAGCTTGCCTCTTCCAATAAGCCTCTTTTCTCCTTAAAACCCTCTACCATCTCTACCTCACATATAAAACACCAACACAGTAAGCCAAACTCTGTTCACCCTGTACTGACAACCTACCTGTAGAATATCTAAAGCTTGCAGCTGCCTCCATTGCTTATTCAATCTCCATCTTCATCGACCCATACATTCAAAAATCACATGCCCCATCTCTCTGGCAAAAATTCTACATCATACGTCTTCATGAAGATGCTAACTCTGCTGAAGTAACAAACTTTAAATCAACTGCTATCTTATCCCTTTTTCTAAATTCTAGAAAAGTGCATACAATGGCAAATCTTATAATACCGCCTTCAAGAAAATCTACCAACCTCTACCCAGAATGTTTTTTGCCCATACCATAGCACAACAACTGCTCTGGTTGCCTTCTTAGATTACATCACCTAAGCTAGAGATAACAATAACATGATCTTTTCCATTTTTTTAGATCTCTCCAAAGCCTCTGATACAGCCTCTCTCTCTCCAAATTACTGTCTAAAATGTTTTTACTTAGCATGACTAGTATAATACTCAGCTGGTTCACTAGATATGTTTCTCATTGGCAGCCATCTGTAAAATGGCCCTCTACATGCTCATCTTTTCTCCCGTTTAATACTTGTGTGCCCCAAGGATCTATCCTTGGACCTATTCTCTTTAACAACTTTATTAACAACTTAAATACATCCTCCCAACAGGCTTCCCTCATCCAGTACACTGACAGCTCCAATCTCATCTGCTCATTAAAACATCTTCCCCAATTAGACTTCATTATTCAAATGGCCTTCAACACCATTGAATACTGGCTCTGTGAATACCAACTCTTCCTAAATCCAAATAAAACCAAACTAGTGTCATTGCTCCCCAAATCTATAACACCTCTCAAAAATAGCTTCAAAATAGCTTTTCTTAACAACATAGATTTAGAAGTGTTATGCCATACCAAGTTAGTTGGTTTCATAATCCATGATCAGCTGAAATTTAGTCTTCACATGCAAAGCTGTATAAAAAAGCACATCAAAAACTCAGTATGCTCTTTAGATTGAAAAAAAAGTCTCAGCACCTACTCCAGAGTCTCACTTGCAAATATATACCTTTATCTTCTTTATTGTATGCCTTATAATTTCTTCCCAATATTCAAATTTACCTCATCAGAAAAATAGAACTATTGTATAACAAGTTAGCTAGATTTGCAGATTGTCATTTAAACGCCATCACTGCTCTGTTATGAAAACATTAAATTAGCTTTACTTGCCCAATTACATCAAGTACACTCAACTTCTACTTGCCCAAAAAATGATATATAATCTTTTTCACTGTATATCCATCAGTAATATTCTAAAACACTACCTTCATAAATGTCCACTTCACTCATCTGAGAAACAAGTTTCTTGAAACACTTTACATAAAAAAACATAGGATATAATTTGTATGCCTTCATAGTAGCTAAAACCTTGAACAAATTTCCTATGGACATTAGATCAACACAAGTCCCATTTTTAAACATGCCCTAAAAAAATACTTTCACAAGTCTGGGCTCTGTCCTTGGCTTTATACAGGTTAAAATGACCCTTTTATTTTCCACTCCCAATATTCTTTCCCTCACACTGTCTGTCTTCCCTGTCTCTTCCACACTCCTTTCTCCTTGCAATCTACTAAGCACCCACTCTCTTGCTTACTGCTCTTACAGCCAAATGTTATTTATTGCATATTTCCTTCTACATCATCTTTAAATCTTAAATCTTTTTACCTTCTTCTTCTCCACTTTCCTTTGACCTGTACTAGCCGATAATATTATTCTCACTGTCATGTTTCTCTTTTTGCACCTTCTACTTTCTCCATAATATTCAAAATGTTTTTAATTTTATATATGTATATATATATATATATATATATATATATATATATTTACATATATATGTGTGTATGTGTGTGTGTATATATATATATATATATATATATATATATATATATATATATATATCTATATATATATATATATATTTAAATGGGTCTACATTTCTTCATCAAAATTACATTATTTTGAAAAAGAAAAGTACAGCCCCACTTTCGCGAAAGTGCACTTCAATGAAAGTGCACATTCGCAAAAGCCGATTCACCAAAGCATGGTACTGTGAGGATAAGGAAATATATCCTTTACCCCACTGTAGTGCAATCTTGGAGTTAGTATATTTAAGTAGCAGGGGTGTGGGGGCACAACCCCCCCAAGGAGGGGTTTAATGTTTATTTTGTTTATTTAGCCAATTTGGTGAATCTGCCTTTGTGAAAATCCACTTACATTGAAGTGCACTTTTGCAGAAGTGAGGTCGTACTTTTCTTTTTCAGAATAATATAATTTCAATGAAGAAAAGTAGACATATATATATATATATATATATATATATATATATATATATATAAAATATATGTATATATATATATATATATATATATATATATATATATATATATATAAAATATATGTGTATGTATATATATATATATATATATATAGGCAGGATTCACGAAGCCTCCGTGTAAGAGTTACAAGGCTTATACGGAGGCTGCAGTTAAACGGTGTGACGTCAGCATGCCATGCATATGCATGAGGCCATGCTGAATCACACCTAAGGCTAACACGCCCCCACAAGAGTAAAAGTCCCAAAAGTAAACCCCCATGACAGAGTCCGTGTAATGTGAATAGACACAACACAACACATGCCCCCACAGACTATGAACATAAAATGTAGAAATGAACATCTTATATTTTTTTTATAAGTTGTAAAGATGTTTGCCCATGAGTGTGCTCGTTTGCGCGGGCGTGCCCGTCGCTTAGCCACAGTTAGCAGTCAGTGGAAAAGCATATAAGAACTAAATATGCAAAGTAAGCCAAGAAGCAATAGCGTAGTGGTAGACACATCAGCTGAAGAGGAGGCAGTCATGGTTCGAGCCCCCACAACATCAATTTTTATTTTTAGTGAAATAAGCACAAAACAAGTCCCTGACATATATGTACATATATAAAATTATATTTTATGTAAAATGTAATGAAATGGGCCATGTATTTTGAAGAAATGTGAGATAAAAAAAAAATGTCAGATGTGCCTATAGCTGAGCTACAGTCTAACAAGTTGAGGATATCTGCTTGTAGGTGAGCAGTGTTTTAACAGGTGTAAAATGAGTGTCCATAGGTAAGCAGTGTTTTAACAGGTGTAAAATGAATGCCCGTAGGTGAGCAGTGGTTTAATATGTGTAAAATGAGTGCCCGGGGTTGAGCAGCATTTTAACATGCTGAAACTGTGTGCCCGTAGCTGAGCTGAGCATAATATGCATGCTGACAGCCAAACGACGTGTAAACCAGCGTGATCTGTTTGCGCGGAGCTGTGCACCACGCCAACAAGCTAACCGACGGGCAACGTTGAGCAAGCTGTATCAAAACTGCCTTTACACAGACACACCTCCTAGCCTGTGTAGACAGTCATAAAATATAAAAAGCAATGGCCAGGTTTGAACCCAGGATGCCATGCACCATAGTCAAAGTACTGAACCACTAAGCCATGACAGTTGCACTTAGAAATGCAGTAATAGCATATATATAGGAATGAATAGAAAGAGGAGCATGACAAAGCAGGTTTTGTGAAGCTGATACAATTCCAAAATGGCCAATCACAGATAAGTGTGGAAAAAACGGCATATATAAGCCCCATAGGTGGGAATACACAGCATAACCGATTGTGGAACCGACTTGCAGCCAGGATGTCAGGTGTAGGAGAGGGTAGTTGCTTCCGAGCACAGAGGTGGGGCGTTGAGGAGTCCAAATATATGGTTTGGCTCCTTGTCCATGATCATGAGGCCCAACTCATGTAGGGCCAGGTCCTGTGGGGAGCATATAGGGCTGAGGCGTGGGACCGGTTGGCACATGATCTCACCAATGCCATAGGAATACCAAGGACTGATGAACAGGTCCGTCACCACCATGCGGACCTGAAGAGATGGAAGCAGGACCAACTGAACCATTGGATCCAGGAGGCCCAACAAATGCCCAACGCCCCACTACTGAGTAAGTTACATGTAATTATTTATGTAAGAAATTAACCTAGCTGATATTATGGAGATGTGTATTCCAATATTACTTCATTTATATTACAGCTGCAGGTGTCCGTTCCATGAACCGTTGAGCCTATGCCAATAGGCTGGTGCGGTTGCGCCACCAGGCAGGTCGATAATTCTCTCCCTGTAACTGTAAAAAAATATATAAGTATGACAGTTAGCAAAAGAGTGCAGTGTAGTCACTTATTAATAAAATGTGCAAGTAACAGTGTAAGAGAGTTTGCAAGTATTGCTTGATTACAAAAGTGTGATGCAGCCTGTAATCCAAACATAAAAATGAAACAAGTCTGAAATAAAGATGTCCCACCTGTAATATAATAGTACATAACCTGCAGCAGGCTGAAAAGTACAGCTGCAGAAGCTGAGTAAAACAAATGTGAAATATATCCCTGTTGAAATTCTGAAACATGACATAAGTGAGACTGTTGGAAAGGATTGTTATAACTCAAAGTAAAACACGTCAATAAAGCCTAGAATTACGTACCATCCTGAATTGTAAAAATAAAACAAGTGATAGAGTGTGAGAAAGAGGTATGAATCCACCAATAAAGAGGTAATAACTCCTGAATAAAGAATACTGCAGTCAGTACAGAATGAAATGAATGTGACAGGCAGAACCAAACAGCAACATGTCTTGAAAAAAGTACTGAAGCTGGAATGTGTGTCCCAAAATCTGGATATGTTGCTCTCAGTTTGCAATATGCAGATAGTATGGTTGCCTGAAATACCAAACATCCACAGTTGTCTATAGCCATATAAAGCAAATGTAGCAGGATGATGTAGCTGAACAGAGCCAGATATGAATGTGTATGAATGAATATGAAATGAATATTGATGTAGCAGTAACATTCCTATCACCAACCTGAATTAGTTATCACATAGGAAACTGTAGTCAGACCTGTAGTGTGTATATATCTACAGCTAATAGAAATTTACAGCATATGTATAGGTATTTGAAGTTGTTAATGAAATATTTCTTCACCCTACTCTATAACCACAAATAATCCATTCCACATGAAATGGGTATGTGCATTCACAATTAACACCCCTGGACATTTGTCCTGTTGGTTCATACATATTTGCATGTATGTTGATGCATGTGCCCTGTTCATACATCCAAACCTGATGGCCTGTTGCCATCAATCAACCCTGCATGTTGTTGGATTGTGTATTGCTGTTCAAATTATGCATGTGTCATGCTTGCTGTTCAATGGCTTGAATTTATGGGTGTTTGGTTAATGGGAATACTAATGCATGCTGTTACAACTAATTGTGAATGGTATTGTACGTTACTAACCCAAACTGTCATAACATAATGCAAAACATAGGACGACAGGGAAGGTGGGTTCCAGCGGACCCATCTCTCCCACCTCAGCTGGCGAGTGCACCTGGCAGTAGTGCCCAGGCCGGACCCTCCTCCGGTGGCCCTGTGCCAGCTGCGGGTGGAAGCACTGCAGGGGATGGGGCTTGTCCCCCCTCTGCAAGTGTGGCTGGAGGAGAATATCCACTCACCCTCCGTAGTGTCCGGACTGTGGTGTGTAGGGAGATCCGGCATACTGTGCTTGGGCCCTATGCCAGCTTGAGGCATGGGTGGCACAACTCACGGGCGTGCCTGCTGCCCAGCCTACACAGCCCCCAGCACAGTCACGTCCTGGGCAGTGAAGGCACAGTGGCAACTGCCCATGGGTGGGGATCTCATTTCCACTGTTGCCATCTGTGGGCTCATGAGCTCGAGATATCCAAACATCCGTCCCCATCAGTTGTGTAACCCCCCCCACATGTCATACACCACCCCTGTATGCGTCTTGTTTGTCTTGTCTGTTAACCTCCCCTACCTACCTCCCCAGCTATACCGACTTACTGTACCTGACATACCACTCTCACCTGAAAAAAAAAGGGCACTCTGTACCCACAAAAAATTATGCCCCATAAATAGCTGTCCATTTTGCACACGTCTTCTGGACATGTAAACTGGCAATTGCAATTGGCTGTACAACAAATATTATTGTTGTCCTCACACCTCTCTCAATGGTGGAAGGTTTCAAATTTCACACCAAATTACAAACATATGCACAGCTGTTGCTGACGAAGAAATGGGCAGCTATGGGCCTTTCCTACATCCCTCCTGCAAAACCCAAGCTTGTTTTCCTACTGTCCTACCCTCTTTGTGCCCCCTTTTCACCACTGTCCTATTTCCCCATTTTTTTTTCTTTAAAAGAAAATAGCGTGGGTGTGAGCGAGAGTTAGCACTTTTAAGCAGTAGTAAGCGGGTGTGCGCTTCTGTGTGCTTAGCTAAGCATGTGTGCATGAAGCTAAGCGGCAGTGCGCATGCATGACCTCTGCGCAAACCAGTGCTAACCCACTTACAACTGCTTAAAAGTGCCTTAGTCACTCTGAATGACAAGGCCTGTAGTTTTCTCAGCAGCAAAATAAAATACCTCCCTCATTCTCAAACTCTGGACCTTGGAAACACTAGTCTGCATGACTTACCACTAAGCCATGACTGCTATACAAGAACATTGTGCTGAAAGAAATATATCATAAAATAGTAGGAATTAATGTTAAGGGAATATAGCAAGTCTAGTACACAAAGCATGTCATGTATATTTACTGTCAAATCTAGTGGATTTGTAAAATAGTACTGTGTGCTGAGAAACAGTCATGCTAGTTGGTAGCTACTAGGTAATAATGTCACAGTAGCATCTGGCAAGCCACACACATACTCAGAGCAGGGTAAACACTGCCATAGTTGAATAGTTAAGAGATCAGACATAGCAATGTGACTGAGTTACAGGGATGTCCCTCATGTGAAAACAAATGTCAACTGTGCCCCACTGACACCATGTCAAATGTACTAACAGTAGGCAGAAAGGTGTAACTACACATGCAATGGTAACTATGACTGACTGAAGGCATGCACCACCTGAACGGCACAAATGGTGTACTAATACATATGCTTGAAATAACCCACAGTCACAACTGCAGAGTATCAGAATATGTCATTGGAGTAACCCACTGCTATGTACCATTCCATAAGGCTGATAAAAGATGCACCGGAGAGTATCTGAGGCCTGCTCAGCAGCATGATCAAATACCCCTGTAAGTGTCAAGGCCCACACCATGGCCAGACCACACTGCATGCAGTAACACCCTACCACAACAAACACATAGGGAATTGCTGCCCAAACAGATTTAGCAAGCATTACAAGCTGTGAATGTAAATGGAAAATAGGAAAGCCATAACAACACATTACAGGAAAGACATCTAGCAGGCATACAACGAGTGAATGTAAAGGCCAAATATTGAAGTCATAGCAACAGATTGCAAGAGCCACTGCTATATACCAGTTACACCACAATCCCCACAGGAAAGCACACACACCCATATACACAGTATTACTAGTCGTAGGTGTCAGTTTACATACACATGGAGAACAGGACACTGGAGGAAGGAATACTCAGCTTACAGAACAACATGCATTGCAGTGTCTACAACACAGCCTGAAATATGAGAGACATACCAACCTTTACACTCACAGAACAGTGTCCATAGCAAACCAGCATGGTCCCCACCCTGATAATCTGAAAGGGCTACACCTACCTAACAGACCTTTTTATAGCACAGTCCTGTAATCACAGTGAGAACTGCAATCACTACACAACAGGCTGCATGCAATTAGTAAATGCTGGCTAACAATTGGTGCAGAGGCCATCACATGGACATGTGCAGATACCTACAAAAGCATCCAGTACTCCCAGTCCACACATGCAATACTGTCATTGTAACCGCTGGAGGTAGAGAGAGAGGGAGAGAGAGAGAGAAAAAAGAAAGAAAGAAAGAAAGAAAGAAAGAAAGAAAGAAAGAAAGAAAGAAAGAAAGAGAAATAAAAAAAAAACCCTGAAACAACAAAGCAAAGAGGCTGACAGCAGGCCAAGCAACTGCAAGCCTACACAAACAGCTGCAACAAACAGAGGTAATGTAAAGTACTACTATAATACTCTACATGCTGTGAACCCTCCAGATGTGTTATTGGTCTGTATCTATGTATATGAAGATGTGCATAGGGCCGGGGACATACTGAAACTGTCACTGAAGGCTCCACATACATATGTATGTGACGGTAGCTATGTGCACATAGCAATGTAGGTTGTAGTGCAATGTACAAGTAGGTTGTACAGTAATGGATGTTCAGCAGTACGTTACTGTGTGTATACATATGTGGAACTAAAAGGAGTATATATATATATATATATATATATATATATATATATATATATATATATGTATGTATATATATATATATATATATATATACATATATATATATATATATATATATATATATATATATATATATATATATATATATGCATATGTGTATACATAGATAGAGAGGGATGTAAAAATACATAGACATATATAGTTTCACAGTGTCATAGTGTAGTACTAGGCTATCTGCAGACAGTGTATAGAATAGATTTAGAAACTTGCGCCTCTGTATAGTAGTGACACAGTGAAGACCCCCCTACATAATAGCATTAGTTTACTGTGCCTCTGTCTAGTAGTGACACAGAGAAGACCCCTGCTGTAAACCTATGATCTCCCATCCACTTGTCAAGAATGCACATGAAGAGTGTCAGTGAGGGTCTCTGCCTAACATGAACTGGGATCCTGTTCCACAGTATGGGAAGCCTCTTAGTGATGGATCTGTCCCTACAGTATGTCCTATTGATATGTGTGCTGAGGTTTAAATCCATAGCTGTCGTGCTTCTGATAGATTTGGATTGTATGAGGTGGAACATGTCCATCAATACCAGATTGGACATGGCCTACTACATCAGGCACAGATCACCCCTACGTAGGCAGTATGCTATGGAATAGAGCATGAGTTACGTTAGTCTGGCAGCATATGACAGTTGTTGCAGACCCTTGATCCTCCTGGTGATGTACTTATGGGGTCCCCCTAGCTGTTGCAAGTGCCAGGTGAGGTACATACCAAATGGGACATAGTACACAGTCATGGGCCTGATAAGAGAGGAGTATAGGGGTACAATAACCCCTCTTGATGTGGATGTGAATCCCTTCATGATAAGGTGGGCAAGGTAGGAAGTCCATCCAACCACTTTGGCAACATGGGTGTCAAATGAGAGGTCAGCATTGAACAGTGTCACCAGGTCTCTGATTACTTTGTCTGTACTCAGTGGGTTATTGTCTATGTGATAATATGTAGGTACCTTGTCCGTCCAAAAGTGTATGAGTATACATTACGTGGCATGCAGTGTAAGGCCATGACTCCGGCACCAGTTGTTGGTGTCCGTGAGGCCTGTCAGTAGGATGTATGTGTCAGCAGGTATATCGCCTATGGTGCCTAGTATGCAGTCATCTTTGAACATTGTCAGCCACTACCCTCCCATATCTGCTTCCACATCTGAGAATGATATGCCGAACATGAGCAGTCCCAGGACAGAGCCCTGTGGGACACCACATTTGACTGGCTCTGAGTCTGACATGGTACCAGTGAGTTTGACTGTAGGGTTTCTATCCGTTAGCCGGTTTGCAACCCATCATGTGACATATGGATTTACATTTCAGCTGTTGATCATGTCTGTGATGCCAGAGTGCGGTATTGTGTCGAAAGCCGTAGGCAAGTCCAGGTAGGCTGTATGGACCGCTGTGCCCTCATCAATGGCTCTAGTGACTGATTTGAAAAGGTCAGCCAGGTTCATAAGGCAGGATCTGCCCTCTTCAAAGCCAAACCGGGTGGGATCAAGTGTCTAAGTCCCCAGTGTCTCTGTGTATGGGTACCATAATTATCCTTTCCATAGTGTTGCAGACCAGGCTGGTTAACCTTATGGGGCGGTAGTTACCAGGGTCTGTAGAGGTGCCTCCTGTGTGGAGTGGGACTACTGTTGCTGTATGCCAGTGTCCAGGTACATATGCTGTAGTAAGGCTACGCCTGAATAGCATGTAATGTGCATGTGTAGCTCCTCTTGCAGTTCACGTAGCATGCATCCTGCAATACCGTTGGGTCCCATTGATGCTGTGTTTACAGCTCTGCTGAGGGTGGTTCCCAGCTGGACATCTGAGATGACAGGGAGGTTACAGTTAGCTGGGATAAGGAATTCCACGTGTGGGTGAGGGAGGGGAGAAACCTGCACTGAACCTGTCTGCCAGAATGTTGGCATTATCTGTGTTTTCAGTGTAGCGTTTGTCACTGTGAACTAACTGTGAACACAACTGAGGGTTCCCACCCAGGTGTGTAACATAGCAGAGGAAGGCCTTGTGGTTATCTGTAGTGACCATAGCGATATCCCTCTCATTGTTGGCCTTGCATGTTTGTACGACAAAACGTATCTTTCTACTACTGCTGATCAGAGATGCCGTAGCTCTATGGAAGTATGCTCTGCCGTGCAGTAGCTACCTTCTGTTGTTATACAATTTGTTCAATGCTGGGGTCCACCAGACAGGACGCCTGCCCTTGGTGGAGAGGGTCATGGTTTCATTTGTGATTGCATGATCCATGCATTCTTGGAGATGTCTGTAGAAAGCATATGTGAAGGTGTTTGCATTGTAGGAAGTGGTTTATACTGGCCCATGGGCATTAAGGATACCAACTCAGTTATAAGAAGTGTAACGTCGGCATGTGAGAGGTTTCCCACTGTCGTCTTTTGTGTTGTGGGGGAGGTGGGATATGTATATCCAAGGGGATTAGTCTGTGGTCAGATGTGACTAGTGAGGGGTATACTTCCAGTGTGTAGCACATTGTCCCCATGTTTGTGATGATCAGGTCTAGTATATTATCTCCTGTTGTGGGAGAGGTGACTAGCTGTTCCATTGCATTTGACATAGTGAATTCTGGGAACCTTTGGGCTAGGGTGTTTGGGGTAGAATAATGCACCCAGTGTATGTTAGGGTAGTTGCAGTATCCCAATATGATGGTGTGTGGTGGGATATTCATATCCTCCAATGCCTACAGGAAGGCTGACTGTGGTCCCTGAGATTGGGATGGTGGTCTGTAACATGCTACCAGTTGTATAGCAGGTTTGCCTACGGTTATCTGCACCTGGATGGTCTGTGATGCTTCATGTGTTGCCACAAACCTGGAGGTGTGTGTGTCCTCCATGAATATGGACACACCCCCTCCCTTTTTGTTTTGTCCCGAGTCCTGGGGCCAAAACGCATGATACCGCTGGTGTGCTCTCAGGAGCCTTGAACCAGGTTCTCACTTACTGCACAGACATCGAGATTGGTAGAATATGTACGTACAGATATATGTAATACACACATACATATATAGATATCTGTAGAGAGTTATACATATACAGATAGATCTGACTGAAAACAGATATGTCTGTATATGACTATCTCTCTCTCTGTCCCACCCCCTCACACTCTCACTCACCCTGTGTCTCTCTCTCTCACTCTCTCCCCCTCTCTCCCCACATCTATATGTATATATCTACATCTATATATACATATTTTATATACATATATACAAACATATATATATATCCATATACAGATATAAATATATCAATATATATATATATATATATATATATATATATATATATATATATACATATATAGACTGTGTGAGGCACATGTGTGCAGATGTCTTGCAACAGGTGCCTGGTGTCACAGGCATGGAGTGAACACCAGTGTGGATACTGGAGTACCATACCCCATTTAAAAACACTGACACCAGTAACCACCACATATGTACATGCCTGCCCACCACTGCATGTGTCAGGGGGGAACAGGGTCAACAAGTGTACAATAGGCTCCACATTGATATACACAGTGGCACACTAGTCCTGTAATACCTGTACATGGAAAGTGTCAGCGGACATGGTGTGTTAGCTATGGACATGTAGGTCACTGTACCCCTCCACACCTCACAATGTCCTACACGGTATGTACCTCCCATGACAGCTACAGATATGGAGAAGGACACAGACATATGCAAGTAACTGTGTCAATGCACTCAAACACCACAGAGCGCACACAGACTACCTACATAAAGGTTACCACTGCTGGATATACATAGTTCAGCCATGGTAACACCTCCAACATCCACAACACAAATTACCTATGTCTGTCATCCTTGTCACTGCAGTATAGAGCACATGGTGGAGGTACAGGACTCTACCCACAGATATGACATACCCTGTAGTAGACCACACAGAATTAAGAAGCAAGGCTCCCCATGAGTAGATGTCAGACATAACCCTGCTGAATGTTATGCAGATAGGTAATATGCCATATGAGTCACACTGTTTAACTGTTTGTAAGGAGCAGGCACGATCATAACACATGTGTCACAAGGGGCACGATAGCATAACAGTATGCTGCTGTAGGCTCAGGACCAAAAGCACACTAACTACCTAGGACACAATGCACACACATGAACACATTGCAAATGGAATATGGGAGGTGGAATGAATGTGCTAGTGACTGGGTGCATGTTGTGTGCTGGTGTGATTGCTCACCATGACTGTCTGTCTGTCATGGTAGTGTGTCTCCTTGGTGTGAGGCCAGAGACAGGTGTGTGAGGTATTGCGATCAACACATACTACACTGACATATGTTGTGCTGTGTTACCCTGTATGTCACTGTGGTGTAGGTAGGGTTATGGCAAGTAAGAGTAGTGTGCATTACCAGTGAAATATGTAACGTGCATTGTGTGCAGTGCATGGGCTGATAATGTTCCCCATACAGTACCTTGATACAAACCCCCAGTGTGAGGTTGTGTATTGTACCTGAAACAGTGTGTTGACTGCTGCAGTATACTAGTCTGTCGTATGGAGTGTGCCAGGTACTGTTGCACAGTTGTTGGATGAGCACTGATATCTGGTCATGTACATGTGTATCCCCCAATAGACAGACAGATGCTATATATGGTGCTTAAGTTATATCACTGCAGTCGAGTATTATGTGTATTATGTGTGCTATAGTTTGCTGACAGATATTGCTGACATATTTTCCTTCTCCTTTTCAGGGCCATGGTTCACTAGCGGAACCCTGTCTACTCCACTGCAGAGGAGGAGGAGATACACCAGAGCCTGGTGCGGGATTTCGCTGTACTCTTTTCCCGCACCAGCCAGAACCAGGTCGGGTATGACACAGGCACACATAACTGGACATATGAGCAGGTACACCATCACTGCAGTGATTTAATTAGAAATGTCCATCAGCGTGCATCGGATATCCACAGGCAGCAGCTTGCCACAGGTGGTGGGGTGGCTAGACATCCCCCCCTCACCAGACTGGAGGGACTACTCCTGCATGTTGTGGATCCAGCACAGCAGCAACAACAACAGCATACATGTGTAATGATGGAGGCTGGAGCCACACAGCAGCAGGACACAGAGCATGCAGGTAACATGCCATGTGTATAGTTGACCATTCTGTACACTGTTAGGTTATGCATGTGTGAGGTGTGTCCTCATTTTGTAGCTGTAATCTTGGTAATAATTGTGCATTAGTGATATCCTCAATATCTGCAGGACACCTGTGGAAGCTAACTGTTGCACTACTGAACTGTATCATGCCCACAGTATCAATGGCACAGTTGTGCCCACTGATGATAAATGTCTCTTTTCTGCAGGTCCCTCTGATGTAACAGCAAGGCAGCCTATCCATGCTGGTGAGTGTGTAATACCATTACCTTCAATACTCTGTATACTAATAGTAATAATAGGCTGAAGCAGTAGTGCTATGTGTTTGATTACAGGTGTGTTTGTGTCTGTGGGTTGACATCTCATATACTGAGGTGTGTGCATGTGTGCATGTGCGTGCATGTGTGCATGTGTGCATGTGTGCATGTGTGCTTGTGTGCATGTGCCCATGTGTACATGTGTGCATGTGCCCATGTGTACATGCATGTGTGCATCAGTGGTGGCATTGTGTACACATTGTAAACTGTGTTTCCTGTCTTACTCCCACAGGTTCTGGTGCTGCTCTGGTGTTGTGCAGCAGGGAACCTGAATCAGCTGCTGTGGATAGTGATAATGATGATACCTGTGTAATGGCACAGGTAGGTGTGCCAGGGTCTGTCATTGGTCAGCCAATTGACACTACACAGCTGTCGACCCCATCAATGCGCACAGTCATCCTGCCAATACATCCTTTGTCACCAATGTCCCTAGGTGATGGACAGGATACAGTGGGCATTGACCAGGGTGATGTGGTACCGATGGCACATGCATCCCCACACTGCAGCCATGGCCAGGGTCCTGACATGGTACCACACAAGCAGATGTCCATGGGTTCTCGTGGGAGCATCCGTGGGCATACCGCCCCTGTCAAACGTGCCCACAGAGGTCTTTCAACCCCAGCTATGTTTCAGGCTGTAATGCAGGCACAGTCACGTATGGAACGATATACCAGACAGGGTCTGAGGGAGCTGAGAGCATGTCGCACAGCCATGAATGACAGTATGCGTGATGTTGCGGCTGTCATCCGCAACTTCACCGAGGTCATTGACAGATGTTGGGGGGACACATTAGATCTGTTCCACAACTATATGTCCATGAGCCAGGGCAATGGTGGACGGTTGCCAGCAACAGCAGCAGCTGGCAGCCGTCATGGACAACAACAGGGCCGCGGCCACTCACATAGTGCCAGCAGCAGCCCCAGCAATGCTGGGTCTGTACTGTCATCGGACCACCCCAGGAGACCACGTGCACGTGGTGCTGGACAGTCCCAACAGGGACCTGTCTCCAGTCAACAAACACCTGCTTCTGATGACAGTACCCAGTCTGGCTTAGTACATGATACGGTCCGTAGCACCCCTGCCAGGCACAGGTACCATGTCTGTGGCCACAGACAGTGATCTGTATGACCTGGCAGGTACAGTCTGTGGCTGTCCACAAACACCTGTATATGGCAGCCATGAGGTGGGACTGTGTGCATTCATACACACATGCAAAGTGATAACACCTAGGGCTACCGCATACACGCACACACTGCATCAACATTGCCCCATCTTGTACTGCTGTCCCTCACCAACACACACACACACACACAGACATGTCAATTGGTTGTATCAGTGGCAGACTCAGGCATACCAGATACACACCCTTTGCATATGATGAAACTGTGCCACCTCCTGCAATCTGTAAAATTGGTGCAGGAACAGGTTAACATGGTGCTGATGCACAGGGTGAGTACATAGACATATTGTAATAGTATGATGTTGACAACAGTACAGTGTAATGATAGCATTGTGGGTATATACCAGCATGCCTGATGCAGTTACAGTATGAATGTCATTGTATTGTTTTGTACACCCATAGTAATTACCACAGTGTTCTGTCTGCACATCTTTGCATACTGGTGGTGAGGCTGTGAAGGGATGGCCACCTACATAGGTAGCACAGGGGATAGAACAATGTACATATTGATACTCAATGATGGCCATGTCAACTGCGAGTTGCATGCTGTCCACACACGACTCTGCAATGCAGATGTTTCAGGATGTTGATATCTGTGCAGTACTACACAACAGGTTCAAGGCTCACAAGAGCACACTAGCACTACAAGGTCACACCTCATACCATGCATGACAGCACCAAAACACAGAACTAACTATGACAGGAGGGAGGGTGTCCATACATGTCAAGGATACTGTGGTGCCAGGACAGGTAGCATACATCATACTAAGTCTGGAACTGCTGAGTGAGGGCTCAGTGTCTGTTATTTGACATGTGTATTATTACAGGTATGAGCACTTGGGTATCAGGCCAGTTATTCAACATTATGAAGGTACGTGGTCTATACACTTGTGTGGGGTGCGGCTGGACCCAGCCCGTCTGACCTGGGAATGTCTGGGTACTGGCTTATAGTGTCTGCATATATGCACTGTTACCTACTGGAAGTCGTACACCTTGTTTGTTGTAGCATAGTCTACATACAGGCCTGCTGACTGTAACTTTGTTTGTATGCATGTTTGCCTGTTATGTTCCTGAAACACTGATTCCACCTGCAGTGCAGATATACAGTGCCTCTGTGGATCCCTAGTGACATCTGTGTTGCTTACTGTACTGATGTCCATGTGTCACTTGACAGAACGTCACTGTTTGTCCTGTTTGCATGTAGCTTGCCTGTAACACATTGCATATGACTTGCCTCACATTTGCTCAAGACAGCATTCATATATGCCAGCACTAACAAATCAGGAGCACTACACCCTCACATAGTCAACTTGAGTACCTTGTTCCCCATTTGCCCTATGTGTCGTTAGTTAGTATGGGAGTCACAATGCTATGGTAGCATATGCAAAGGTCACCTGTCGATCTACTCTCAGGCCCAGTTGGTGAATCTGTGAGTCATGTGGCAATGTTACAGCTGCCTCATGTACACAGACAACCCTCTCCCCTTCCCATACACGTACAACACATGTGAGAGATGCAACTACATAGCCAAACTGGGGGCTAAGCTCTGTTTACACAGCACTGGCATTCCCTGTCAGGTGGAGTGTGATACTACAGTGAATACAGTACCAGTCTCCCATAGACCTGCCATGACCACAATCCAAACACAGAAACACACAGGTACATTATTGGGCTCTCAGAATTGCATCCTGCCTGAGCAGCTGACACCTGCAAAGCAGACACTCAAGCAAACGTTAAGCCAGAACAGAGCACATGCAACACATAGCTCACAAAGCCTGTGTGCCAAACAGTCACAGGCCATACGGCTAGACAACACACCTGCTACAGTTGTATGAGGTACCTCTATCGTCACGTACACTGAGGTCCTGCTCCCAGGCTGAACAAGGTGACAGTCACGCTGAGCTGCCCATCGGGCACTATGATCCACTACATAACACAAGCATACCGGTCACTCCAAGGCATGTAGAAGTATGACTTAGTCATTGTCTGTGCCAGTGTGTATGACCTCTGATGCACCTCCCTGGACTACATGTTAGGGGACATAGAGAGGCTCTCTGAGCTTGTGGCACAGGCTGGTATGACCCTGGCCTTGAGTAGCATCTCACCCTCACCATGAATGCTGCCACAATATGTAGACAGGATCATCAGTTTCTGCAATTAGCGTATCTTTCAGTGACATTCAAAGGGGATCCAATGCCTGTCAGTGTGGGATTACATGCTGGACATGCCACATTGCTTTGCTTGGGACAGCTTGCACCTGTCACCCATGGGCCATTGTATATTGGCAGAGGCTGTTGCTACACACATAGTGCCTTTGTATGCAAGGCTGACATTACATAGCCACCTACACAGGTATCACACGGGATGGGACACTAATAGCAATGCTACTCAACAGCAGCAGTGTAAACCTCAAGATGCATGCAGTGGAAACTGTCCTTAGCATGGGGTACAGCAATATCTGCGCAGTAACCGACTCCTGGTACAAGGCTCCCATGTGCACACCATCATGCCAGGTCATTTCTGATACCATGCTTGTCATCCCCTACACATGCACCAAACCAGAACAGGGGGGGATGTATCCAAAGGCACCTCAGATACACACACTCCCAGGTTGGTGGCACTGCACAAAGCATCAGAGTCTCTCCATGTGCAACACACAGTGGGTTAGACTGCCTTCAGGTTCATAGCTTGGCACACACCACACTCCTATACCCAGGAAACCCACTTGGCCTTCCTGACAACACTGGGAATATGATGTTCTCTACACACACCATTATATGGTTGTACTGCGACTACCCTAACATACAGTGTGAGCATTATTCTAGCTGCAAGACCCTATTTGAAGGGTTCCTATCATTCATTCCCTGCATTGCTATGGAACAACCTGTTACCACTCCCACAAGTCGTGACAACATGCTGCACCTGTTCATCACCAACATGTGGACTATATGCACCAGACCAATCATGTATCCCTCGCTGGTGGAATGACACCATCTACAACCCACACTGTATAGTCACATACCACATGCAGCCCCTGCACAGAACACCACAGTCATACAGTTGTCTGATGCATATTCCATGTATTCACATGAGGCAGGCTTCGGACATGGGAACTCTTGCAGTTCACAGGTACATATGTGTAGGTGGTACACACATACATCATGTGTGCATTGCCATTACTAATATAATGTATCTCGTGCAATATTGGGAACAACACCCCACACACATGGACAAACTGAGTGACAAAAATATACATGGCATTTGTAGGATGCAAACCCCTACCTAACTATGTTATGACACTTGTGAGAGACGCATTAGCAGAGCACGCTACTTGCATTACTGGGGGAATTGCTTTCTCCTGCTGTACTTATAGGGTGCTGACATCATCAGTGTTTAGACAGTGGAATATGCAGCATGTGTTGTGTAGTACTAGTTGCCAAAAGGGACATTTCTCATACACATGGAATTGCACACACTACTCCCCCACACACTAGGCACTTGCAGGATTCAAACCCCTATCTAACTATGTTATGACACTTGTAAGAGATGCATTAGCAGAGCGTGCGACTTGCATTACTGGGGGGATTGTTTTCTCCTGCTGTACTTATAGGGTGCTGACATCATCAATGTTTAGACAGTGGAATATGCATCATGTGTTGTGTAGTACTAGTTGCCAAAAAGGACATTTCTCATACACATGGAATTGCATGCACTATTCCCCTCATGCATTCACGCACACACTGGGCACTTGCAGGATTCAAACCCTTACCTAACTATGTTAAGACACTTGTGAGGGATGCATTAGCGGAGCACGCTACTTGCATTACTGGGGGGATTGATTTCTCCTGCTGTACTTATAGGGTGCTGACATCATCAGTGTTTAGACAGTGGAATATGCAGCATGTGTTGTGTAGTACTAGTCGCCAAAAGGGACATTTCTCATACACATGGAATTGCACACACTACTCCCCCACACACATTCACACACACACACTGGGCACTTGCAGGATTCAAACCCCTACCTAACTATGTTATGACACTTGTGAAAAAAGCATTAGCAGAGCAGGATACTTGCATTACTGGGGGGATTGCTTTCTCCTGCTGTACTTATAGGGTGCTGACATCATCAGTGTTTAGACAGTGGAATATGCAGCATATGTTGTGTAGTACTAGTTGCCAAAAGGGACATTTTTCATACACATGGAATTGCACACACTACTCCCCTAAACACATATTGGGCACTTGCAGGATTTAAACCCCTACCTAACTATGTTATGACACTTGTGAGAGATGCATTAGCAGAGCACACTACTTGCATTACTAGGGGATTGCTTTCTCCTGCTGTACTTATAGGGTGCTGACATCATCAGTGTTTAGACAGTGGAATATGCAGCATGTGTTGTGTAGTACTAGTTGCCAAAAGGGACATTTCTCATACACATGGAATTGCACACACTACTCCCCCACACACATTCACTGAGCACTTGCAGGATTGAAACCCCTACCTAACTATGTTATGACACTTGTTTGAGACGCAGTAGCGGAGCGCGCTATTCACATTACTGAGTACAATTTCTGCTCCTGACATATGTAGAGTGTGCTGACATCATTATGGATGAAGAGGTATGTACATCTGTGACTATCCATCAGTACAGGGGAGAGCATATCTATGAATTAACTTTGCACAGGCACAGTGGCCTACTGTACTGTGGAGGCAAATGCCAAATACACTGTGGATAGTCTTCTGTATTCCCTAGGGACAACAGCCAGGTATTGCACTCTACGGCCATATGTTTACCTGTCAGATGCAAGTATCTGTTGCTCATATACTGTTTGTGGGTCTTTATTGCCATAGCCTTCCCTATCTCTATAAACAATGTGTGTACTGTGGGAGATGTTTGCATATGAGTGGGATCCAATACTTTACTTATGTCTCTGTTGTAACTTCACTGTGTGCACTGGGCAGATGTCTGTATTGTGGGAGGTTCCTGTGTTAACACAGAGAAATGCCAGATATGTGTGTGCAACTGCTGAACTGTGACATGGCCTAAGTGTGTGAGCATGCCCAGTTTGCAGTTTGTATGGCTTCTTGACTGCCACATCTCATTTATCTAAGTGTGCGAGCATGCCCAGTGTGACCTTTCCTTATGTTGGGATTTGTGGACCACCACATTTGTGTTTGTGTGTGGACGCCATCTATATATTACATGTACAGTTGAGTGTTGGACATCAGGTTGTGTTCTTACTGCCCAACTGCTTTGTGTCTGAACCTAACAGGCATTATGCTGTGCCTGCAGGGTCACCATGGGATAGTTTGCATACAGTTGTTATCATCCTTTCCTGCTGACCAAACAGTTGTATTGTCGTATAGTGTACTGGTGCAGTACTTTCACTGTGGTGGACAGTATAATCGGTTTCATTCCTATCACTGCTTTTAATATTTATAGTGAGCACACCAGATTGGTTGAGGGCCAGTTGTGCAGATATGACCATGTTGCATTTTGTTCAGATATGGACAGCATAGTACATGATTGCCCAACATTGTTAATGTATTCCACAACTTGTGTGGACAGTGACAAACAATGTCCATGTGCCCTAGTCCATTTGTAATGCTAGTCAGAGAGTATTTGTCCTTCAACACACATTTACTGGTGTTTGCCATGACATATGTCACAGTTAGTGTGCTGTGCCTCTGTCTACCCGTGACATACAGGTGATATCCAGGGTACACCTACCATCTCCCATCCAGTCATCAGGATTCCTCTGGATGACAGTCACTGAGGGACTCCCTGGATATCCTGTAGTGGGAGTTTAGTCATGAGTGGAGTGAGCTTCTGGGTTATGGACCAATCGGTACAGCATGTCCTGTTTATGTCTGTGCTGGGGTTCAGGCCTGTCAGCTGCATAGGTCACCAGCATTCAGTGTTTACATGGTGCCAAATGTCCATTGACACCAGGTTGGTCATGGCTCTATACATCAGGCACATTCACCTCCAGCCAGGCAGTATGGCACTGTGTGGAGCTGCAGTTTCTTTACTCAGGTGACACATGGCATCTGTTACAGCTCTGCAATCCTCCTGGTGGGGTATTTGTGTGGTCTTTCCAGTTGCTGCAGGTGTCTGTTATGGTACATCCCTGAAGGGCCATTGTACACAATTGTGGGGCTGCTGATGGATGACTGGAGAGGCACATTGCCCTACCCTAACCAAGCTGTACTTACCTTCATGGTTAGGTGGGTATATGGTATGTTTCTGTAACCACTACAGACACATGGTTGTCACATGCAGGATATCTATCACCTTGTGTCCCCAGGTCTGTTATTTCTCCTGATGTACTTACTGGGTTAACACCTATGTGGTAATTTCTTGCCATGTACTGTGTTTCCACAGGGGTTGACTATACACTATTCTGCATTTAGCTTGTTCACATGGCTGTGGCACCACTTGTTTGTTTCTATGTGTGCCTTTTGTAGGTTGCTTGTGTCAGCTGGAGGGTCCGATATGGTGGCCAGTTTGTAGTCCTCTGCAAACCTGTTCAGACAGAGTCTGTCCATGTTGGCCTGTACCTATGTGACATATATAGCATACAAGAGAGGTCCCAGGACCATGCCTTTTGGGATGCCAGTTGTACCTGGTTTGCAGTCTGCCATAGCTACAGCATGTCTGCCAGGTCAGTCCTGTCCTTGAGCTGGTTTGTCTTCCTGGCCACTTTGGCAATGTGAGTGTCACATGACAGGTTACCGTCCACTTGTGTCCCTAGGTCCATGATTACTTCTTCCATACATAATGGATTGCCACCTATTTCATACTTTGTGTGTGCCTTGTTTGGTATTTCACCAACCAAAAAAAGCCAAACGTTTTCTTGTTTGGTATTTGTTGAGACATTCATACTCGGAAGTGTCTTCAGGAAGGCTGGCTGGGGTACCTGGGTTTGTGTGTGGGGTCTGTAGCAGGCTTCACACAGGTACACAATTTGAGACAGTGTTACTTGCCCGTGGATAGTCCATGCTGCTTCTTGCTGTGGTACCAACCTGGGGGTGTGGTTATTCTTGATAATTACTGGTAGCCACACTCCTATTGTCATGTGTTCTATGTTTTGGAGCTGTAGAGCATGGTATGAGGCATAACCTGGTAGTATTAGGGTGCTCTTCTGGGCCTTGCCCAGGTTTCTGTTACAGAACACATATTACCATTCTCCATGCTGTGGTGGGTTTGGTCTGCATGCACCTTGCAGGTTAGACTTCTGGCGTTGGGTAGCATTACATCCAGGTTATTATCCCTTGTGCTACCTATGGTGGTGGGTTTGTGTTTCCAGACTTACCTATTCCAGGCACAGTGGGGGTGACAACAGCCTTTGTCAGTATCTACAAAGCCAGGTGTGCTGGGTGCATGCCATCCCTAGCAGGTGGGGCATCATGTCTTGTTCAGCATGTCAGCCCAGGTTGTCAGCCATGTGTTCCCCCTTGCTAACAGCAATACCTCAGCCAATTATTGTACTTGATCTTGTTGTCTTCATAGTGTGGCATCATGCTTGGTGAGGGTGAGATGTTAGGTTGGGTCTTCATGTTTGCATATACTAGATGGTGTTACATTGCTTAACACATGGCAATCATGCCTCAGGTGGTGCTGCAGGGCTGCCTCTGTCGGATACACATACTACACTCCCTGTACATGTTTGAGAGCAGGTTATGTCATGTTAGGCAACCCTGTTACTATATGAGTGAGTCAGAGAGGGGTATCATTCCCAGGGTTCCTACTGAGCCAGTGTATGTGCTATGCGTTGCCTCTTTGCCAAGGCCAGGGCATACTGGGCACACCTCCTTCTGCCTACTGGGGTAGGCTCAGGTTGTTCCTCCTCCGAGTCACGCTCTGCCTGTGATGGCCTTGGCAATGCTGGGGGGCTGTTTGTCCCGGTCCTATGCTGGTCCTGCTGCAGCTGTTTTCACAGGATCATATTATGTAGCATAGCACATACCATGACAATTTGGGTACATGTAGTTGGTGAGTACTGCAAGGCTCCACCAGATGTGTCCAGGCACCGGAACCGTGACTTGAGCAGCCCAAACACACGCTCTATTACATTACACGTTTGTGCGTGTGCCTCATTATGGCATTCCTGTTCAGGTGTGTTTGTTTCTGATGGGTGTCATCAGCCACGGCTCCAGTGCATAACCTGCATCCCCCACTAGGTGACCATGTGGGATGTCCCCATTGGCAAATGTCTGGTACAGCTGCATCAAATGCCAGATATGGGAATCATGGTAGCTTCCAGGGCAGCCAGCACACACATTCATTATTATGCCCTGGGCATCACACACGACCTGGAAGTTGATGGAGGGGAAACCCTTGCAGTTAATGTAGGCCCTGCCCCGCTCACCGGCTGGTGCTTTGATGCATATGTGCGTGCAGTCTATTGCACCCACTACCTCAGGGTATTCCGATATTTGCTGGAAGAGACGCATATTGCTGGCCAATACCTCATGGGCATTGGGGAAATATACATGATCACCGACATGTGCTGACATGGCATCCAGGAACTGGTGCAGTACCCTGGAGGCTGATGCCTGTGATATCCCCATCATATCACCAGTTGGTCTCTGGAAGGTACCTGTTGCTAGTATTCTTAGGCCAACACATACCTTGGTTTCCACTGGGATGGGTTCCCCTCTGTTGGTTCTGTGTGTGAGGCATGGCCTGCACAGCTCAAGAATTTGCTGCAGGAGGTCTCTGTCCACTCTATAGCACTCCACTATATCCAGCTCATGTAACCCCTGGTAGGTGACCCTGGGCCTGTACACTTTTCTCCGTCTCCTCACTGTGGGTTGTCTGGCAGCATTTCCATTGTCACCACCCTCAGCAAGTCTTCTATCTCTTCTTATGACAGCTATGGCAGCCCCTAGCATGTTTGGTTTGAGTGCAGCTTTTTCAGTTTTCACTTCTACTAGCTTACTCCTGTCTTGCAGTGTCTCTTGAGAGAAACATACTGCAATGCTGTTTGCAGTGTTTTAAGTGCTGGGCTGGGCTTGTATTCTGCCTGTGTAATTGCCTGCTTCTAATTGTTTTCACCTGCTACCTCTACAAGTATTCCCTGCTAGTTTCCTACTATTTCTTCTGCTTCCTTTTCCTCTCTGTTTCCTCAGGGGGGAGCAGTGCGCATACCAGCGAAAACATGCTCACAGTGGCTACCACGTGTGCACACATGCTTACACGGACCAGACTCTGCTTATTCGGATTAAAATGCACGCACACCTGTGCAAACAGGTCTACAGATCTTTAAACAGGCTCCTACATGCTTACTTTGTCTTACACGCGTGCACTCTGTCCTACTCGCGCCTCCCAGCGTGCACACGCGCGCATGCACGTACAGCAAGAAACTTTGGTGATGGCCACAGTGTACACCTTCCATTTCTTGACTTTCATATGCTTATCTGTTGACACTCCTCTTTTTCTGCTGTGTGATTGACATGTTTCACATACCACTTTGCTCCAATGAGCTTGATTTCTTCCTGACATTCCCCCCTGTGATGTCACCTATCTCCTACTCTGTTACTCCCCCTTATCTAACTCTTACACTACACGGAATGTGCTCATTTGCTATGTGACAGCGTGATTCACTATCCTACCACTGATTTACATAGTATCCAAAATAACGTTCAGTGCTACTGCTAAAGCCCCGCCAAACAATACGAGTACAAATAAAGCCAAAAGAAGAATGGCAAGACACTGCCATGTTTCGTCAGTCTTTAAATAATACAAAGGAATTCCAAACGAAACGACTTTTGGGTAACAAGAAGGTTGTTTTGGAAGAGCATATCAGATTCTGTTCTGTCAAAACTGATAGCTATAACAGTACACAACATCTTGGCTTTACTTTCTTTTGCCATAGGATTGCCTACTAATGCTTAGTTGCTGTCTACACGTGTTTTCCCAAGCATAACAGCAAAGAAAGGTGGCCATGTTGTTTTTGGTCTGCTAGTCCCTGCATTGCAAATCCATGCATTACATAAAACCCATTTTGTGGGTTTCAAACCTTTTTTTTTTGTTTTTTTATATAGTAGCCATGTTGCGCAGGGCTGTTGCTTAAGTAAAAACACGATCTCGAAAAAAAAAAAATTTTTTTCATGTTTGTTTGCATCAGGTTACCATGGCCGCCGTATGTGGCCATTTTATTTTGGCATGTATGCTTGTTTGCACACTTTTTTTGGAGCTGACTGGCCGTGCCGTTATTATATGATATAGCTCTACTCAGTTGTCAGTTTCAGTACATTTCTAACACAACCTTTACTCTACGACCGCGGCTCTTGCTTCCAACTTGCTAATCTAATTTGCCTGCTTTGCATGCCTTTCGGTGATTGCATTTCTGATGCCCTGCCGTGTAAGAGTCGTTTTAGCTGCCTCTTACATGGGATTTCGGGCTGTTCCTGGATCACGATGGCTGCATGGAGTCTTACACAACTCTTAGACTCCATGCAAGCCATTGTGAATCCTGCCCATATATATATATATATATATATATATATATATATATATATATATATATATATACACACATATATATATATATATATATATATATATATATATATATATATATATATATATAAAATATCTATATATGTTTATGTATATATATATATATATATATATATAGAGAGAGAGAGATGTATCTATATATATATATATATAT
>NC_056734.1:81398027-81493027 GCF_019279795.1 Protopterus annectens | reverse complement strand
CACCCCTGATCATTATTAGTAAAAAATACGAGCACTCATAAAATCAACTAAGGCCAATTTTGAGAGAAAAATTGCCATGGATTCAAGGACAATCATAAGGCCTTTTTCAGCTATGTTAGGAACCTGGGTGGAAACTCCCAGATATGCTCAGAATTAGTCCAAAATGATACAAAATCACTGAACCCACAGACATTGCCAACATACTGGCAGACAGGTTCAGTGCAAACTTCACCCCTCTCCCCTAAAGGAGAGATAACTATCCCAGCCAGTGTAGCCTCCCGGACATCTCAAATGCGCAGGTGAAAGCTGCTCTCTAAAGCTAAAAACACAGCATCAATGGGACCGGATGGTGTCCCCGGCTGTGTGCTACACGAGCTAAATGAGGAATTAAACCCGCACATAAGGCAGCTGTTTAATCTCAGCCTTACCACAGGATACATGCCCAAGGAGTGGCGTGCGGCAACTGTGGTCCCACTCCACAAAGGCGGTGCCTCTACGGACCCTGGTAATTACCGCCCCATAAGCTTAACAAGTCTAGTCTGCAAAGCTATGGAGAGGATCATAATGGAGCTCATAAACAAAGATATAGGGACTTGCAGACATTGGACCCGACCCAGTTTGGCTTTGTCAAGGGAAGATCATGCCTTTTGAACTTGGTTGACTTCTTGAAACAGTCACCAAGGCCATTGATGAGGAAAGGCAGTCCATACAGCCTACCTTGACCTTGCAAAGGCTTGACACAATACCCCACTCGGGTATTGTAGAAAAACTTACCAGCTTAAATGTAAACCCATATGTCACAAGATGGGTTGCAAACTGGCTTAAGGACAGAACCCACAGGGTTAGAGTTGCTGGCTGTGTCAGACTCCAAGCCGGTCACAAGTGGTGTCCCACAGGGCTCGGTCCTTGGCCCCTATTGTTTGGCATCTACTTCTCAGAAGTACAGGCCAACATGGGAGGACTTTGGCTGACAAAGTTTGCAGACGACTGCAAACTGGGCCATAGTGGAAAGTGCATCGGACACGGATATCGTTGAGAAGGGACTCACGGAAACAGCTAACTGGTGCCAGAGCCATGACCTGAAGTTAAGCGCCAGAAGCTGTATAGTCATACCCTTCGGGAAAAACAAGGTAACCCCAAGCTACCATATAGGTGGCAATCCACTAAGCACAGAAGAGGTTATCAGGGACCTGGGGACCCAGGTTGACAGTGGCCTTTCTTTTGACACTCACATTGCTAAAGTGGTTAGAAAGACCTTCTACATTGCCCACCTGATCATGAAGGGATTCACATCCAGATCTAGTGAGGTCATTGTTCCCCTGTACTCTTCACTTATCAGACCAATGATCGAGTACAATGCCCCATTCGGGATGTATCTCACCCGACATCTGCAGCAATTGGAGAGACCCCAAAAGTTCCTCACCAAAAGGATAAAGGGACTCCAAAATCTGTCATATGCTGCCAGATTGAAGAAACTCCAGCTCTATTCAGTCGCATACCGTCTGCTCAGAGGTGACATGTGCCTGACATACAAGGCCATGTCCAACCCGAATTAATGGACATGCTCCACCTCAAAAATCCAAATCCACCAAAACCACTAGAGCAAGCGACTTAAACCTTAGCACGGATATAAATAGGACGTGCTGGAGGGATAGATTTATCACTCAGAGACTCCCTATGCTGTGGAATAAAATCCCGGTCCATGTGAGGCAGAGCACCTCGCTGACTCTGTTCAAGAGAAATCTAGACCTGTGGATGGGAGATCGTAGGTTTACCCAGGAATCATCTCTGTGTCACTGCTGGACAGAGGCACAACAAACTAATGGGCACAGTATTTTTTCATATAAGGGGTGGCGTAAGCCACAATAATTTGGGCTAGGCTTATAAATGCCTTAGGGCAGATAGCCTAGTATAAACCTATGAACCTATGAACCTATGAACCTATATATATATATATATATATATATATATATATATATATATATATGTGTGTGTGTGTGTGTGTGTGTGTGTGTGTGTGAGTCGTTTATAATCTCAAAATACTGAAATGTCAAATTCCAGCAACTCGAGACTATAAACATGAACGTTTAAAAGAGGGAAAGTTCATAATCGTGAATTCGAATATCTCAAATTTGCGGTTATGGTCTTACGCTATGTGATGTCCAGGATTGTGTGTTTATGGTGCGCAGAGCCATGTATGGATCTAGGTGTTTTGTCAGGTAAGTGAGTGTTTTGTAAGGGATTTGAGTGGGGGTTAGAGTGTGTTTGAGTGTGCTGATATAGTTGATGTGTGTGTGAGGGACTGGAGATTGTCTGCGTGTGAGTTTGCTTTTGTTTCCTGTTTGTGCAATTGTGGAGTTAGTATATATAAGTAGGGGGTGGAGGGTGGGTGTAGCCTTCCACATGGGGAGTGCAGGGTGGATATTTATATATATATATATATATATATATATATATATATATATGGGTCGATTTCATTTTTACAAAGTTTCAGTACTTCGAAACCCACTTGGTTGAGACCAGTTGTTCAAAGTACCAACACTTTGAATACAAAGTACCGAGATCACAATACAGCATGTAATGGGAATATTCCCTATTACTCACTGTAGTGTGATCTCAGAGTTGGTATATTTATGAAGGGGGTGTGTGTGGGGCACAGCCACCCACATGGGGGTGCAGGGGGGCTTGCCCCCTGCAAAACATGTTTTCCGTGTTTTTTTTAGTCAGCCAATCCAGCAACTAGGCTTCAGCGAAGTGCACTTTCATTGAAATGCACTTTCGCGAAGTGGGCATCTACTTTGTTCGATGTAACGTATTTTCGAACAAAGTAGATCCATATATATATATATATATATATATATATATATATATATAAATATATATATATATTCTGAAGTTAATTGTTAATCAACGTATTGAAAAAAGTATTGATAATGCACAGGGCATACCCTGAGTTATAACCTTATAGATTGCAAATAAAAAACAATGTTTTTTGCAGTGTAACATGCCCCCTACAACCCCCACTTGTGGGGAGCTGTGTGCTGTACAACCCTTCCTAATTAAATATACAGACTCTGAGATTGAACAAAGCAGACATAGGGCATATCCCCCAGGTCCCAAGGCCAAGTGTTATTGAGACCTCATTCACAAATTGACACCTTTCTTGTTGACCAAATTAAGCCAGCAGAAAAGATGTCAACTAACTCTCCAGCTGACTAGAGTCAGTGCCTCTCTCTCTACACACACGCACACACACACACATATATATATATATATAGAGAGAGAGAGAGATGCTCTTGTTGGCCATTTTAAGCTGAGCCCATTTCCCTTTTTGTGCTTGAAATAACCTACCCCATTTGATTATTGATTGGCCTTACCCATCCCATGTTCAATAATTATATATTACCATACCACAGATACTTTGAGGGGTACATGCATGGGATAGATCATTTACGAGCTACAGCTGTACATTACTGGAGTGCTGGTGTAAACAACTGTCCCTCAAAACCATTCTGTTGATGTTGCAGAGAGGTTTAGATCCCTAGACACAATATTTCTGAAGCCATTTGACTTGCTGATGTGCAGAAAATCCATCAGTAATGGATTGGAGGATGCCTTCTATACCAGACACAAGTCAACTCATATGTATATATATATATATATATATGTATTTTTTTTTACATACTTATACACACATACATATACATGTATAGATAGATAGATAGCTAGATATAGACACAGATGAGACATAAGTGAGAGAGTGTCTGATATGATTTTTTGCATATTCCTAAAATTACCAGAGACTGATATTGGGACTACAACCTATTAAAGTACTTTAGACTGTGCAGTGCCAGCTTGAATTTTAATCAACATAAACCAATTGCTTCTGTCATTTAATGTCACAAAATTAAAAGCAAAATACTGCCACATTTTTCAGAAATATACATGCTTCTTAAACCTAAAGTCTCAATTTTATATATTTATGTTTTGATAGCTATTGTATTTGCTATTCTGAAAATGAATGATATCTTCCATTTTAGCTTAAACTGAATGATTTGAAGATGATAGAATGAGAAATTCATAAATGATGTGCACAATTACAGAATGTTTTGTGTACGCAAAATATGTTTCACAATACTGAGAATATCAGTTAATTTTAGAAAAGTCTACTGCTTCTGTAGGACTTATGTGTTACTGAATCAGACCTGGAATCTGCCAGATCACACAGAGAGACAGCACTCCATACATGCTGTAAAGAAATGTATACATTTTTTGTTTGTTTGTTTTAATTTAGAAGTACCCCTTGGTCGGTCATATTTGTTATGATTAGGTGTACACTGCAAATTGTTTCCAGAAGGTGGTATTAGTGATACTATGAAGTGAGGTTCCATAAAGGCACAGTCCCAAGGAATTTACAAAACTAACTTTCAGAATAAGAGAGTTGTCATAATATACAGTGTATATAATGTGATTAGTGAAGGAAAGCCCCATCAGACCACATCTTCATAATAAAATATATGCTTCTAAATACTGCATTTTTGTTGCGGATTTAAAACTGTACAAAATTGCAAGGTTCCAGATGCATATCAGTCTGTAAAATGACTCTGAATTAAGTGGTGGTGTTTTGTTTCCTCTCTAATCTGAGCACGGCTCACTATCCTGAGATGCACAGCAATATACAATTATCTTCACTGGGGGTCTCCTATGTTTTCAGTCTATCTGACTGACTTGCACATCAGCGGATAGCAGAGCAAATTTGAGATGCTCTACCATGCATTACCCCAGCTCCATTGTCATGGCTGTGTACAATTTTCAAACGTTTCTGCATTTGTGCACATGTTGCCATGCCTCTGGATCTGGGAACATTAACATCAGCAGCATTACTTTAGAAGGGGTACAATGGGATATATTTCTGCTCCTGTGCTGATGCGTGTGATGCACCATTCTCTGGAAGTTGTAACACAGAAATGCCTTTTTTATATATTTTTGGAGACTGATGTGTATTTTTCCCTAATTATATTGCTGTTCAGCCATATGCTAATGAGCAACACATCAGTTCTTACTGGTCTCTGTGCTCTTCCGTTTAATGTTTTGTGTGATCAGTCAGCAGTTGCCTACTCTTTAATTAGTTACACCCCTTGTACAGTTCTCCATATTTCATAAGTGTGTGAATTACAAATTATAAAAGACTATGTAGACCTAAATGTACATACATGTCACATAGATGGAACTTTCTAGGTACACAGTTACTTAGGCACATTTATTTATGCCCACAAACAGCAAGCAAATAGGTACCAAAGCACAAAAGCTAGTAATCCACACCAGTACCCCTGTCAGGCTGGTGTTGGATTACATTTATTTATGCCTTACTGGCCTTTTATGAATTGTGTAGGGTTATTTATGTGATTTTGATGTGTATCAACCCCACATAGTTATGTACCTCCTTTGAGAAAACTACTCACTGCTTGCTAGAATCTAATGGTCATTCTGACACAAAACTGACCGTATCTACAAATGACCATATCAGAATATTGCATTGAGATATATTCATAATTTTTTTAACAAGACACCTGGACTGTCAGCCTAAAAAATTCACTTGACCTAAAACTCATTTGACTGACTTTCATTTGACCAACACCCAAATGACCTAAATTTCAAATTACTGACAACTCATTTGACTGACTCCCTTCACATGTGTCTTGCTTGTCATAAAAATAATTACTGCAACTTACAGGGACATACACACTGGGAGGATGACAAATACACACACATTAAAGTACAATTTCTATAAAAGCACACAGAGATCACAGTCAGTTTGGTGCTGGTTTTTTCTTCTTTCTCAAGATCCCCAGTAAGACTCCCCACTGGCACAGCTATAGGATTAAGATCTCAGCTGAGGGGTCAAGCCAAGATCTCCAGCACCCTCTCTGCCCAACCAGTGCTTCGTGTTCCTGCCCAAGTAGCTGACACACACACACACACTTTGAGATTTGATTTATATACAAACACACTCACACACATGGGGAAGGCTGGCACAGGCCACTAACCACTACTTATCAGCTACAATAATGCCCTTACAAAGGCTAACCAATCCTACTGTGTAATGTTAATATTATCCAAATGGTAAGTGTGACTAAGACTAAGGCTATTTTTGTGGCCTGTACAGTGTTACCAAATACATATGCAAGAACTCTAACAGCTTAAATATATCTCACCAATATCAGCCACAAAGATAGGTTTAAATATATTTAATAATAAATAATAAAAGAACAAGACAATACTCAAACAACACAGTAACTGCAGAGTTCAGAATCACAGGAAATATTTTAAAACAACATTGCAGGATAGTTTCAAATAAATACAGAAAACATCTAAACTAATCTTTACTCTATTTGTATCTATATCTAAGAGAAATTACTGTACGCTGGACTTACTTACAGAGCAGGTAGAAGTGCTGAATGGATGTTTCTAGGTCCAAGACAAGATACAAAATGCACAATCTTTCTCTGACAGAGTTCTTAATCAATATTAAATATTACTACTGGGTCAGCCTGGATGACATCACTCTTTGTCACCTGCCTTCATTTCCCAGGCTAACAGAAACTAACAGAGTTTTGACACCTCTGTGTGAGAAGAACATATCTCTCAGAAGTTTTCCCAGAACTGGAAGTCATAAATCAAATAAACACTTTTACATTTTAAACCTAGTAATTACTTCTCTCCAAGACAATAGAAAAAACTTCTAGCTCTAGACATTGTGTCTGCTTGCTCCATTGAAACTGAGAGATAACACAATTGTAAAACATTTTAATTCCAACTTCTTTTCTTGATGTTTTGCAAGTGAACTCTGTATGTTCCAGTTTCTACTATTAAAACACACATGTGCACAGGTATATAGCTTATATACATTTCTGTTCTTTTCCAGTAGAGTACACTGTGGTTACATTCTTGAAGCTCAGTACATAACATACAGTTCTGTATAAATCATAGCAATATTCACAAATGACATAAAATTATTTACAAAATTCTGGCTAGCTGCGCTGGCAGCATCACAATCCCCCCCCCAAAAAAAAGAAACTCAAGCTAGTTTTTCAAGTGCCCCTTGAGAAACATTGCTTAAGAAAGTTGAGCCTATCTGGGAATACCTTACCCCATTCCCTGTATTGACAGCCCATCTGCATTGGCATTGCTTATTACATTGCTGTGCTGGAGTGTCATATCATATGCTTGCAACCCTGGGATCCACTTTAGTAACTTGGCATTTTGTTGGCTGGCTCGATGTAGCCATGTTAAGGGGTTGTGGTCTGTAAGTACAATGAATTTCCTTCCATACAGATAAGGCTGAAGTTTATGCAGTTCCAACACTATGGCTAGGTATTCCTTTCCTACAGCTGTGTAGCATTCCTCCCTGGGATGGAGCCTATGACTGAGCTATACCACTATGTGATCTTCTCCCTCTGAGGAAACCTGGCTAAGTACAGCCCTCACCCCATGGTTTGAAGCATCTACCTGCACAAAAATTATTTGCTGTAATCTGGACTGGGTAACACAGGGGGTCCTCCCAAAGCTCCTTTATGCTTCTGGAATGCCTGCTCACATGCTGGGGTCCACACTACCTTATCTGGTCTGTTTTCCTTGTCAGGTCTGTGAGAGGAGCAGCTATGATACTATATCTGGGGATGGACTTTCTGTAGTACCCTGCTGTCCCTTTGAATGCCCTCACCTGCTTTTTGGTAACAGGGGCAGGCCATGTCTGAATGGTTTCCACTTTGGCAGTTTTTGGCCTAATCTTACCACTCTCCACTCTATGTCCCTGGTAGGAGATCTCTGCCATACCCACCTGACATTTGCAGGGTTTAATGGTCAGCCCTGCCCTTTGTAGTCTGCCCAGCACCTCACTGACATGCTGAAGGTGCTCTTGCCAGAAATGGCTGTAGATGACAATATCATCTAGGTAAGCAAGGGCAAAATCTCCTGCTCCTGCTAGGATATGATCTACCAGCCTCTGGAAAGTCAATGGGGCATTTTTCATCCAAAAGGGCATCTTTATGAATCCATACAAGCAAAAAGGAGTCACAAAGGCTGACCTCTCTCTAGCACTGGGAGTCAAAGGCATCTGCTAGTTACCCTTGGTAAGATCAATAATGGTAAGATACTTAGCCCCACCTAGCTGCTCTAGGGCTTCATCTGTCCTAGGCATGGGGTAAGCATCTGACTCAGTGTGACTATTTAATTTCCTGTCATCCACACAGAACCTGGTGCTGCCATCCTTCTTTGGTACCAGCATCATTGGTGAGGCCCAGGGACTGCTGGACTCCTGAATTACCCCTAGTTACATTTCCTGTATCTCCTCCCTCAGAGTCTGTTTGACTCTTTCAGGCACCCTATAAGGGGGTCTGCTTAATAGGCCTTTGAGGTTCTGTAGCCATATGGTGCTGCATCAGGTGGGTGCACTCTGGTTTCCCAGTGAACATGCCCCCAAACTCTTGCAACACTGCTTAGATTTCTTTAATCTGGGTAGGGGATAGCTGCTGGGACATTGCTACCCCTTCCACTGAGGTGTCAGTCCAAGCCCCACTGAGGAGATCAGTCACCAGATCCCCCTCAGACTCTTACTGCAATCCACTGCAAATACTCAGCACAAGGACCTCCCTATTATGGTAAGATTTCATCATGTTAACATGATACAATTTGTGGGCCTGCCTAGAAGTTCTACCATGTAGTTAACATGACTGACCTTCCTTACCACCTTGTAGGGTCCCTCTCAGGCTGCCTGCAGATTATTGTGTCTGACAGGAATGAGAACCATTACCTGCTGCCCTACAGCATACTCTCTAGCTTGAGCATTCCTGTCATAGCAGACATTTTTCTGCTGTTGGGCTTCTGCCAGGTTTTCCTGCGCCAAGCCCATGACTTCCCCGAGCCTTGTCCTGAGGTTTTGAACATATGCCATAACAGATTCCTTGTGGGATTCACACTCACCCGCCCACTCATCTCAAATCATATCTAGAGTTCCCCTCACCCTATGTTCATACACCAACTCAAAGGGTGAAAAACCTAAGGATTCCTGGGGAGCTCTCTGTAAGCAAACAACAGATGGAGTAAATATGTGTCCCAGTCCCTCTTAAACTGATCTGCAAATGTCTGTAGCATCATCATGAGTGTAGAGTTTAACCTCTCAACAAGACCATTAGTCCAGGGATGGTAGGAGGTGGTCCTTAGGTGCTTCACCCCACAGTACATCCACAGACAAACCAGCAGGTCTGCCATGAAATTGGCACCCCTGTCAGTCAGTATGTTTTTGGGAAACTTACCCTGCTGAAAATCTCTAAAAAAGCATTTGCCACCTCTTCTGCCTCAATGGAGGACAGAGCCACTGAGTCAGGGTATCTGGTAGCATAATCTACTACCACTAGGATATACTTCTTCCCTGTGGAACTTAGGTACTCAGAGGCTCCACAATATCCATAGCTACCTGCTAAAATGGCTCCTCAATCACAGGCAAAGGCATCAAAGGAGCTTTCACTTTGTTTCCTGCCTTGCCTACTTTTTGGCACTGCTTACAGGTCCTGCAGTACCCTTTTACATCTCTGGAAATCCCAAGCCAATAGACGTTCTGCATACTATGTCTCTTTGAACATTTTATGCCCATATCACCTGCAAAGGGAATATAATGGGCTATGGCTAGAAGTGCCAGATGGTAGGCTCTGGGTGCTACTAACTGCTGTATTCTCTCACCCTCTAGCCCTCCCTCAGGGGTCCACTCTCTATACAGTAACCCTTTGTCCCAGTATACAGATTCCCCCTTCCCTTGAGAATCAGGTGCCTCACGAGTTATCTCCCTCAGACCCTGTAATGTAGGGTCTGAGAGCTGAGCCTGTCTCAGCTCTGTCTTAGTAACCCTTCCCAGCTCCCCTTCCACAGGAAGTCTGGTATTCTCTGACAGTGGTGCCTCACTGTCAGCCTGGGTACTACTACTACTCACCTCTCCCCTTGCAGTCACTCTGTCCAAGGGAACATCAATACCCACAAGCAGCTGTGGCTCACATTCAGTCTCACTGCTATAGGGTAGCTCCCTCCTTGAAGTAACCACCTCACCAGTGTTGGCTGCAAGTGTGTGGTCTGTCTGGGCCTCCCCCAGGCTACCAGACCCACATGCTTGCTTCCAAGCCTGACTACATGTAACTGCATGCACACACAGTACCTCATTATAAAAATCATTCCTTATCAGGACTTTTGCAGGGATATTCTCAAACACATCTACTTTCTTGCTTCCTTTTCCACCCTTCTAGTCAAAGTGAATGCTAGCAAAAGGTTTGGACTGGGGTCCCTCCTAAAGTTCTGACTGGAGTAGTCTATCCAAGCAAGTAGTGCTCTTCTGTAACCATTGCAGGCTTCACAATGGTTAGGTCAGAGGCTGTATCTCTCTTAGCCGTGGCCTCTTTCCCATTCACTAATATAGGATAAAACCCCTTATGGCAGTTTGGTACTCTTGTTGTCTTGAGACAATTTACTATTGGAATTCTGTCATTCCCACTTACTGGCTCTCCCACTTTTTGTTCCCCACCTTGCCTCTGTGGACATCTATATGCTACATAGGTTCATAGGTTCATAGGTTCATACTAGGCTATCTGCCCTAGGGCATTTATAAGCCTAGCCAGAGTGTGTTTGGCTTTCGCCACCCATTTTAAATTAATTTTGCTATGCCCTTTTTCAAGGTTAGTGTACTGTGCCTCTGTCTAACAGTGACACAGAAGTGATACTCAGGGAAAACCTACAATCTCCCATCCACTCATCAAGATTCCTCTTGAAGAGAATCAATGAGGGACTCTGCCTAACCTGGACTGGGATTTTATTCCAGAGTGAAGGGAGCCTCTGGGTTACGAATCTGTCCCTCCAGCATGTTCTAGTCATTTCAGTGCTGAGGTTCAAGTCTCTCGAGCACGTAGCTAGATGGGATTTGGATTTTCTGAGGTGCAGCATGTCCATTAATTTTGGGTTGGACATGGCTTTATACGTCAGGCACAGATCGCCTCTGAGCAGGCGGTATGCCACTGAGTAGAGCTGGAGTTTCTTTAACCGGGCAGCATATGGCATCTGTTTGAGCCCTTTGGTTCTCTTGGTGAGGTACTTTTGGGGTCTTTCCAGTTGCTGCAGGTGTCTGGTAAGGTACATCCCAAAAGGGGCATTGTACTCAATTATGGGCCTGATGAGGGATGAGTAAAGAGGCACGATGACCTCCTCTGATCTAGATGTGAATCCCTTCATGATTAGGTGGGCTTATATAAAATGTTTTTCTAACCACTTTGGCCACGTGGTTGTCAAATGAAAGATTGCTATCAACTTGGGTCCCCAGGTCCCTAATTACCTCTTCTGTACTTAATGGATTACCTAAAAAGCTAACTCTTTCTAGCCCCCCGGGGCCCCATTCCCTGTCCATAGCAGACATGTTTCTGCTGTTGGAAGCTTCTGCCAGGTTTTCCTGCGCCAAGCCCGCATGACTTCCCGAGCCTTGTCCTGAGGTTTGAACATATGCCATAACAGATTCCTTGTGGGATTCACACTCACCCTCCCACTCATCTCAAATCATATCTAGAGTTCCCTCACCCTATGTTCCTTACCAACTCAAGGGTGAAAAAACCTAAGGATTCCTGGGGAGCTCTCTGTAAGCAAACAACAGATGGGTAAATATGTGTTCCAGTCCCTCTTAAACTGATCTTACCAAATGTCTGCCCAGCATCCTCATGAGTGCCAGAGTTTAACCTCTCAACAAGACCATTAGTCCAGGGATGGTAGGAGGTGGTCCTTAGGTGCTTCACCCCACAGTACATCCACAGACAAACCAGCAGGTATGACATGAAATTGGCACCCCTGTTAGTCAGTACGTTTTTGGGAAACTTACTCTGCTGAAAATCTCTAAAAAAGCATTTGCCACCTCTTCTGCCTCAATGGAGGACAGATCCACTGAGTCAGGGTATCTGGTAGCATAATCTACTACCACTAGGATATATTTCTTCCCTGTGGAACTTAGGTACTCAGAGGCTCCACAATATCCATAACTACCTGATAAAATGGCTCCTCAATCACAGACAAAGGCATCAAAGGAGCTTTTGCTTTGTTTCCTGCCTTGCCTACTTTTTGGCACTGCTTACAGGTCCTGCAGTACCCTTTTACATCTCTGGAAATCCCAAGCCAATAGAAGTTCTGCATACTATGTCTCTTTGTACGTTTTATGCCCATATCACCTGCAAAGATATATCGCTGGGCTATAGCTAGAAAGTGCCAGATGGTAGGCTCTGGGTGCTACTAACTGCTGTATTCTCTCACCACTCTATAGCCCTCCCTCAGGGGTCCTCTCTATACAGTAACCCTTTGTCCAATGTGTACGGCCTGAATTCCACTCCTTCCCTTGAGAATCAGGTGCCTCCACAAGTTTATCTCCCTCAGACCCTGTAATGCCATAGGGTCTGAGGCTGAGCCTGTCTCAGCAGCTCTGTCTTAAGTAACCCTTCACAGCTCCCCTTCCACAGGAAGTCTGGTATTCTCTGACAGTGGTGCTCACTGTCAAGCCTGGTCTACTACTCACCTCTCCTCTTGCAGTACCACTTTCTGTCCCAGGGAACATCAATATCTACAAGCAGCTGTGGCTCACATTCAGTCTCACTGCTATAGGTGTAGCTCCACCTCACTTGAAGTAACCACCTCACCAGTGTTGGCTGCAAGTGTGTGTGAAGTCTGTCTGGGCCTCCCCAGGCTACCAGACCCCACGTGCTTTAGCTTCAAGCCTGACTGCATGTAACTGCATGCACACACAGTACCTCATTATAAAATCATTCCTTATCACTGCAGGACTTTTGCAGGGATATTCTCAAACACACACATCTACTTTCTTGCTTCCTTTTCCACCCTTCTAGTCCAAAAAGTGAATGCTTTAGCGAAAGGTTTGGAATGGGGTCCCTCTAAAGTTCTGACTGGAGTAGTCTATCCAAGCAAGTAGTGCTCTTCTGCTTAACCATTGCGGAGGCTTCACAATGGTTGGGTCAGAGGCTGTATCTCTCTTAGCCGTGGCCTCTTTCCCATTCACTAATATAGGATAAAACCCCTTATGGCAGTTTGGTACTCTTGTTGTCTTGAGACAACTTACTATTGGAATTCTGTCTTTCCCACTTACTGGCTCTCCCACTTTTTGTTCCCCACCTTGCCTCTGTGGACATCTATATGCTGCATAGGTTCATAGGTTCATACTAGGCTATCTGCCCTAGGGCATTTATAAGCCTAGCCAGAGTGTGTTTGGCTTTCACCACCCATTTTAAATTAATTTTGCTATGCCCTTTTTTCAAGGTTAGTATGCTGTGCCTCTGTCTAACAGTGACACAGAAGTGATACTCAGGAAAACCTACGATCTCCCATCCACTCATCAAGATTCCTCTTGAGAGAGTCAATGAGGACTCTGCCTAACCTGGACTGGGATTTTATTCCAAGTGAAGGAGCCTCTGGGTTATGAATCTGTCCCTCCAGCATGTTCTATTTCATTTCAGTGCTGAGGTTCAAGTCTCTCAAAGCAGCGTAGCTAGATGGGATTTGGATTTTCTAAGGTGCAGCATGTCCATTAATTTTGGGTTGGACATGGCTTTATCACGTCAGGCACAGATGCGCCTCTGAGCAGGCAGTATGCCACTGAGTAGAGCTGGGTTTCTTTAACCGGGCAGCATATGGCATCTGTTTGAGCCCTTTGATTCTCTTGGTGAGGAATTACTTTTGGGGTCTTTCCAGTTGCTGCAGGTGTCTGGTAAGGTCAGTACATCCCAAAAGGGGCATTGTACTCAATTATGGGCCTGATGGGGGATGTCAGTAAAAGCCGCGATGACCTCCTCTGATCTAGATGTGAATCCCTTCATGATTAGGTGGGCTATATAAAATGTTTTTCTAACCACTTTGTGGCCACGTGGTTGTCAAATGAAAAGATTGCTATCAACGGGTTCCCAGGTCCTAATTACTTCTTCTGTACTTAATGGATTACCACCTATGTATGTGTGTGGTAATTTGTGAGCACTGTTTTTGCCAAAGGGATGACTATACACTTTTGGCGTTTAGCTTGAGTCCATGGCTCTGGCACCAGTTGTCTGTTTCTATGAGGCCCTTTTGGAGGATGCTTGTGTCGGCTGGAGTGTCGATTATGGCGCCCAGTTTGCAGTCATCTGCAAACTTGGTCAGCTCACTGATCCTTCAGTGTTTGCCTGTACCTCAAAATATATATCGAACAAGAGGTCCCAGGACTGAGCCTTGTGGGATGCCCCTTGTAACTGGTTTGGAGTCTGACATGGCAAACCACTTAAATTCTACCCATGTGGGTTCTGTCCTTGAGCCAGTTTGCAACCCACCTAGTGACACTTAGGGAGTTTATATTTCAGCTGGTGAGCTTATCTATAATGCCAGTGGGGTATTGTGTCAGGAAGGGTTTTGCAAGGTCCAGGTAGGCTGTGTGGACCACCTTCCCCTCCGGAAACAATGGCCTTGGTGACTGTTTCAAAAATCAACCAGGTTTAGAGGCAGGATCTGCCATTAACAAAGCTGAACTGGGTAGGATCCAGTGTCTGTGGGTCCCAATATCTTTATTTATGAGGTCCATGATGATTCTTTCCCATAGCTTTGCAGACCAAGCTAGTCAGGCTTATGGGCGATAGTTTCCAGGATCCGTTGAGGCACCACCTTTGTGGAGAGGGACCACTGTTGCTGTATGCCACTCTTTGGGTACATATCCTGTAGTAAGGCTGAGCTTGAACAGTAGTTTTATGTTTGCGTTTAGCTCTTCTTGGAGTTCATGTGGGGCGCAGCCTGGGACACCGTCTGGTCCCGTGATGCTGTGTTTTGCTTTGGAGGGAGGCAGTTCTTACCTGAGCATCTGAGATGTCAGGGGCAGCACTCTGCTGGGATAGATATTCGCCCTTTTAGTTGTGGTGGGAAGGGGGAGAAGTTTCTGAACCTGTCAGCAAGGATGTTGGCAAGGTCTGTGGGTTCGGTGTATTTTTTGTCATTTTGGACTAATTCTGAGCATATCTGGGAATTCCCACCCGGGTTCCTAATATAACTAAAGAAAGCCTTGTGATTATCCTTAGTGTCCTGTACAATTTTTCTTTTGAAGCTGTCCATAGACGATTTTATGAGTGCCCATAGTTTCTTGCTAATACTGATCAGAGATGCCTTCCCTTTTTGGGATTTTGCTCTATCATGTAGTAGCTTCCTCCTTTTATTGTATAGTTTGTTTATGGCTGGGGTCCACCAGACAAGATGTCTGCCTTTGGAGGATTGGGTCTTGGTTTTATTTGGGATTGCATGATCCATGCATTCCTGAAAGTGTTCATAGAATGTGTTTATAAAGGATTCTGCTGTCTGGGCCATATTTTCCACAGGCCCAGGGGCTTTGAAGGATTCCACCTCGGTTTTAAGAGTGTGAAATTTGCTTTAGAGAAGTTTTTCACTGTGGTTTTCTGGGCAGGGGGTGGGGTCGGGATGTGAATATCCAGTGAGATTAGTTTATGGTCTGATCTTACCAGTGAGGATACACTTCTGGTCCTGAGCATAGAGTCCCCATGTTGGTGATGATCAGGTGCAGTATGTTTTCCCCTCTTGTGGGAGTGGTAACAAGTTGTTCCATAGCATTTGAGTTTATAAATTCTAGGAACCTTTGGGCTGGGGTGTTGGAGCTAGAGTAATGCTCCCAGTCTATGTTTGGGTAGTTGAGTTGCCCATTATAATGGTGTTTGGAGAGACAACTTCATATTTTCCAGTGTTCTCAGGAAGGCTGAGAGTGGGGTTCCTGGGTTTTGGGAGGGTGGTCTGTAGCAGGCTATAAACTGGAAGAGCAGTTTGCAGTGTTGAGTTGCACATGGATAGTCTCCTGATGCTTGAGCTGTGCCACCAACCTGGAGGTGTGGGTATCTTTGGCGAATATTGATACTCCCCTCCTTTTGTGGTTCGGTCCAAGTTTTGGGGCGAAAAGCATGGTATGAGGTATAACCTGGTAGTGCTGGGGTGCTCTTGGGAGCCTTGAACCAGGTTTCTGTGCATGCACAGACTCTCGATGTTCTCCATGCTAAGGAGAGTTTCGGTGTGTGCATCTTGAGGTTTAGACTTCTGGTGTTGAGTAGCATTACTCTTAGTTTTTATCCTTGTGATACCTATGGAGGTGGGTTTGTCTTTTGAGCCTTGCCTAAAAAGGCACTATGGTGGGTAACAGAGCTTTTGCCAATATCTGAAAGCCCACAGGAGACAGGTGCAAGCTGTCCCTAGGGAAAGCTGTGTTGGGCTTGTTGAGCCTGTCATCCCAGGCTGACAGGCATTGGATCCCTTTGAATGACACCAATACTTAAGCCAGTTGTTGAAATTGATCATCTTGTCTTCATATTGTGGCCATCATTCTTGGTGAGGGTAAGATGCTACTCAAGGTCAGGGTCATACCGGCCTGGGCTACATGCTCAAGAAAATACTCTATGTCTCTTTTCATGTGTAGTGCAGAGAGGTACGTCTCAGGTCATTCACACCAGCATGGACAATGACTGAGTCATATTTGTACTGCCTTGGAGTGACCTGATTAATGTGCTGTGTTAATGGGCGGATCCCTAGCACATGACAGGCAGCTCACCATGACCTTCTCTCCTTGTTCAGCCTTGTGAGCAGGACGTCCAGTGTGCCTGATGATAGAGTCAGCTATTACAAGTGTATCAGGTGTGTTGTTGTTAGCCTTAAGGGCTGTGACTATTACAAGCACACTGGCTTTGTAGTATGTGTTGCACGTGTTTTGTTTTGGGGTAGCGGTTGCTTGGGTGTCTGCTGGGAGGTCTCTGCTGCTTAGGCAGATTTTTTATTTAGAGCCTCAAGTATGTTTTGTGTGTTTATGTGTTTGGTTTGCTGTCGTGGTAGGTCTATGTGAGACTGGAATTGTAGTGAGTGTGGTTTTCCTTCTCCTCCTGACTGGTTACACCAGTACTGAGTTGATAGAGCTTAGCCTCAGTTTGGCTATATGGTTGCATCTCTCACATGTGTTTGGAATTTGTTGGGAGGAGGAGAAGGTTGTCTGTGTACATGAGGCAGTTGTGGCATTGCCTCAAGATTCCCAGATTCACCAGCTGGACGGAGAGGAGATTGGCAACTGACCTTTGGACATGCTAGAATAGTATTGGAATTCCTTTATAATTGAAAAAAGGGCCAATGGGAACAAGTACTCAAGGGGAGTTTGTGAGGGGTGTAGTGCTTTTAAATTTTAGTGCTGACCTATATAATTGCTTTAGTGAGCAAGTGCCAGGTAACTTAAATGCAATGTGTTACAAGGTAACTTAATGCAAAACGACAAACAGTAACTTTCTTTCAAGTGAAACAAGGAAATAAGTACAGTAAGCAATGCAGATATCACTAGGGATCCACAGAAGCACTGAAAAGCTGTGTTTTAGGTGGAATTAGCGTTTCAGGGAAATAACAAGCAAACAAACAACAAGCATACAAACAAAGCTAGATTTAGCAGGCCTGGATCTAGTCTATGCTACAGCAAACAAGGTGTACCAATTTCAGTAAGAAACAGGTCAAATATGCAGGCACTATAAGCCTTTAACCAGAAATTCCCAGCTCAGAAGGGCAGAGTCCAGCTTCTCCTCCCACAAGAGTGCAGACCACAAACCTTCTTAATGAAAAATAACTGGCCTGAAGCCCAAGTGCTTAAACCAGAATTAATACACTTTTAGAATAACAGACACTGAGCCCTCAATCAGCAGTACCCAACTTAGAAGGATGTAAGCTACCTGTTCTGCCACTACAGTGCAGACCACAAACCTTCTTAATGTAAAACAACTGGTCTGAAGCCCAAGTGCTTAAACAAAAAGGCTTAGAATGAGTTACACCAAGCAGTAATAAATACAATTGAGTACTTTTAAGATGATGCAAAAGCAAAATAAAGTAGGAAGAAACACAAATACAGTAAAAGCAGATACATTTTTTTAAGTGGAAAGAGAGAAAGGAAAGAGAGAAAGGAGTAGCAGACACTAAGCTGATTGGCCTTCTCAAATGTTCTCCCTGTACTGGGCAGAATGAGGTAATGACACTAGACTGGGAGGAGGGTCCCATATTAAATTTACACTAGGGGCGGGCAACTGCAAAGCCACCAACTATAAAAACACTATACCAACAGGTAGGGAGGGTGGGAAACAAATGCAGAAATGTTTCTCACAGCTGAAAAGCATGACAGTGAGCCTTTAAATGAAAATTTTACCCAAACAGCTAAAGAGCCTCTAGAAAAAGGTTTAAGTGCAGCAAGTTATCAGAAACAAACAACCCAACAGATGCTTAATAAAAGTGGACAATTTCCAGTTAATACTTCACACACAGTGAAACAAGTTAGAAAAATACACAGTACACAAAGTGCTATAAATAACAAAAGGAAATAAAGAACAAAATAAACAAAAACGGGATACTTAAAATATTGCTTATATATATAACTCCGAGTTTCCTCACAGAGGTGTCCTTCCTTTGATAAGCTCAGTCCGTGAAATGACAAGAACACTCTGGCCTGAACTTCTTAGGGTAACAGAAAGTTGAAACCTGAGACAGATTTTAAGAAAAATAAAAAGAAACACAAATACAGTAAAAGCAGATACATTTTTTTTTAGGTGGAAAGAGAGAAAGGAAAGAGAGAAAGGATTAGCTCTCACTAAGCTGATTGGCTTTGGCTCAAATGTTATCCCTGAATATGTGGTAATGACACACTGGGAGGAGGGTCCCATATTAAATTTACACTAGGGGCGGGCAACTGCAAAGCCACCAACTATAAAAACACTATACCAACAGGTAGGGAGGGTGGGAAACAAACTGCAGAAATGTTTCTCACAGCTGAAAAGCAGCACTGAGCCTTTAAATGAAAATATTAAACAGCTAAAGGAGCCTCTAGAAAAAAGAGTTTAAGTGCAACAAGTTATCAGAAACAAACAACCCAACAGATGCTTAATAAAAGTGGACAATTTCCAGTTAATACCTCACACACAGTGAAACTAGCTAGAAAAATACACAGTACACAAAGTGCTATAAATAACAAAGAAATAAAGAACAAAATAAACAAAAAACAGGATACTTAATGTTATATATTATAGCTCTGAGTTTCCTCAGTGTCCTTCCTTTGATAAGCTCAGTGTGAAATGGCAGAACACTCACAACTGAACTTCTTAGGTAACAGAAAGTTGAAACCTGAGACAGATTTTAAGAAAGAAATCTCAAAAGAACCAATGAGGTGCTTAGTCTAAGCTGTAGTCCAGGTGACCTCAGTCAGCCAATGACCTCAATTCTCTCTCACTGAAATGCCTGATGGCTTTGGCTAAACCAAGATGTCCCTGAATGTGTGCTCAGACACACAGCCTCCACAAACACTAGGCCCAAATACAAGCCTGAATATGGAAATGCTACAAATATCCCCACTACTTTGAACAAACTGCAGAAATGTTTCTCACAGCTGAAAAGCAGCAGTGAGCCTTTAAATGAAAGTTTTAAACAGCTAAAGCAGCCTCTAGAAAAAAGAGTTTAACTGCAACAAGTTATCAGAAATAAACAACCCAACAGATGCTTAATAAAAGTGGACAATTTCCAGTTAATACCTCACACACAGTGAAACTAGCTAGAAAAATACACAGTACACAAATGCTATAAATAACAAAGAAATAAAGAACAAAATAAACAAAAAACAGGATACTTAATGTTATATATTATAGCTCCAAGTTTCCTCAGTGTCCTTCCTTCGATAAGCTCAGTGTGACATGGCCCCACTGGTTGAATTTAAAACATTTAACCCTTGGTCCTGGATGTGTACCTGGACTAGTGGCTTCCTCCACTACTGGTGGACTCTTTTGGGGCAGTCTGGGCTGCCCACCATGGGTTCCCTTAGACCCATGAGCAGAACTGGGTGTCTCTTTCCTATGCAGTGATCTCCTGCTTGCTAGGTATAGGTTTCCCTTTATCCCCAACTCATCTGCAGTAGTGGATTTTCTATCAGCTAACCAGATTCTCATGTCCTCAGGCAAAGTGCTAAGGATTTGTTCCCTTACCAAAAGGTCGGCCAGCTCATCAAAAGTGGTGACTTGACATCCACTCACCCACCTATGAACATAAGTGCTTAGTTCAGCAACATATTCGCACACACTTTCATCTGCCTTGCTTCTGTGCTCATGAAACTTTTTCTATAAGCTTCAGGTGTTAACTTAAAACATTCTAGCAAACAGTTTTTTGCAACATTATAATTTAAACACTCAGTATCAGATAGTTTGAAAATTACAGTTACAGCTTTACCATGGAATAAGGGGGTCAGGAACCATACCCAGAGCCCTTGGTCAACATTATACTGTTTACATACTCTCTCAAACATATGAATGAAACTATCAAAATTATCCCCATCTGCAAACTGTGGAAGAAATTTGCTGACCTTTGTTGCTTCTGGGGTTTGGTTACTCCCTTCTACATTACCTCCATGATTCTGGTGAAGAGTCAGCATCTCCTTTTCATGTTGCCTCTGCCTCTCATTCTCCTCAGCCTGTAGACATCACAGTTTCTGATTTTCCTCGGCCTCCAGTTGTCTCAGTCTCACTCCTTCTATTTCCAAACACTTGGCCTCCAACCCAAGTCTGTTTAACTTCAGAAGATTTTTAAGTCCTCTGTGGAAAGGTTAAGTTGTCCATTTTCTGAGAGTTGTACATCTCCATGGCCAGTCTGTTTGTTCTACTGGTTGCTATTCTGTGATGCAGCTGTGACTAAAGCTGCAATCATCTCTGCTTTAGTCAGGTTGTAATGCACCAGTCCTTTAGCCTGGCATATTTCAGCCAACTGGCTCCTTGTCAGCTTGCCATACTCCTCCACTGACATACTTGCATGCTCTCCCTGGCTAACTAAGCTAACAAAAAAATAAAACAGTTGTGATATGACCTCTGAATGTTCACTGCATGGCTGACTGAGAGTACAAACACCTTCGGTGACCACTATACACAGGCTACTGGAATTCAATATCCACATCACTACAAGCCAATTAATATGTGATGTGGCTAACTCACCACTGTCAAACAATTAATATGTGATGTGACTATCCCATCACTGCCAAACAATTAATATGTGATGCCCCTGCATTTGCCCAGTAATAAAGGAACCTGAATCCTCACCACTGGCAACAGTGAGGGATGTACATACTGGGAGGATGCAAGTACACACACTCAGTAAAGTACAATTTCCCTTAAGAGCACACAAAGATCATAGTCAGTCTGGGGCTGGTTTCTCCCTCTTTCTAAAGATCCCGAATAAGACTCCCCACTGGCACAGCTATATGGTTAAGATTTCAGCTGAGGGGTCAATCCAAGACCTTCAGCACCCTCTCTGTCAAATCATTGCTTTGTGTCCCTGCCCAAGTAGCTGTCACATACATAATTTGAGATTTGATTTATATGCAAACACACACACATCTGAGGAATGCTGGCACAGGTTTAATAGCTATGCCCCCTTCTGCCCAGACTATGAGGTAGTTATCACTGTTACCAACCCCTACTTATCAGCTACTTAAAGGCCCTTACAAAGGGTGACCAATCCTACTGTGTAATGTTACTACTAAGCAAATGGTAAGTGTGATCAAGACTAAGGCTATTTCGGAGTGGCCTGTACAGTGTTACAGAATACATATGCAAGTACTCTAAGGCCTTAAATATGTTTCACTAATATGAGCCACAAAGATAGGTTTAAATATATTTAATAATAAATAATAAAAGAACAAGACAATACTCAAACAACACAGTAACTGCAGAGTTCAGAATCACAGGAAATATTTTAAAACAACATAGTATGACAGAATAAATATGGAAAACATCTAAACTAATCTTTACTATATCCCTATCTATATCTAAGAGAAATTATTGTACTCTAGACTTACTTACAGAGCAACACGCAGGCAGAAGTGCTGAATGGATGTTTCCAGGTCAAAAACAAGATACAAAATGCACAGTCTTTCTCTGACAGAGTTCTTAATCAATATTACATATTATTGCTGGGTCAGCCTGAATGACATCACTCTTTGTCACCTGCCTTCAGTTGTCAGGCTAAGAGAGACTAACATAATTTTAACATCTCTGTGTGAAAAGTACATATCTCTCAGAAGTTTGCCCAGAGCTGGAAGTTATAAAACAATTAAACACTTTTACATTTTAAACCTAGTAATTACTTCTCTCCAGGGCAATAGAAAAAGCTTCAAGCTCTTGACATTGTGTCTGCTTGCTGCATTGAAACTGCGAGATAACACAATAGTAAAACATTTTGATTCCAACTTATTTTCTTGAAGTTTTGCAAGTTAACTTTGTATGTTCCAGCTTCTACTATTAAAAAAAAAAACATTTGCACAGGTATATAGTTTATATATTTTTCTGTTCTTTTCCAGTAGGGTACACTGTGGTTACATTCTTGAAGCTCAATACATAACATACAGTTCTGTACAAATCATAGCAATATTCACAAATGACATAGTATTATTTTCTAGATGGGTTGGCAGCATCACAGAGCTCTTAAGCCATTAGCCTCCTAATCTCCTATGACCCTATGAAAAGCACAATTTCTGCAATGCATTAACATTTGGAATGCTCAACACTTCATTTCGTATGTAGCGCTTTTGGCAAATCAGCTCACCCACACCAATCCACACCCCCTGCTAATTACATATACTAACTTCAAGATTACGCAATCTCACAGGTAAGGGTATATCCAGCTACCCCATGGACTGTAGCTCATAAACACCTTTCAACTATCTGTTCTGTCCTTTGAAGAATGTTGACAAAACAGTTGTTGACATTAGCGCATCTCACTCAAAAGTACCACTGTATATAAATATATATATATATATATATATATATATATATATATATATATATATATATATATATATATATATATATATAATGTGTGTCTGTTTGTTTTTGTCTGTTGGGACCTAGCAATATAGGGCCATACCTATGAAACTATATGAAATTTTCTCGAAAATCTTTCAGAAAACATGTCTCCTAACTGCAAAATTCACTTAGCTGGTGATTCCATATATCAGCAGACTCCCCTAACCTTATCTCAAAGCACTGTCAATCACTGCATTGGAGTATATGTTTTTGAGAATGAGATAAGTGGAATGTTAGAGACAGAAAGTTTCAGTAATCAGAATAAATGTATGTAATCTCTGACTTGATGTTAACATAACTCAATAATATTTACATGTGCTATACTCCCCAGTCTAAAAAGCAGTAATTTGCTCCTCTTAAAAAGAAAAGAAGTGCAATGCAGAAAGCAAGAATGTCACTGTCAAAGTCTCTAAAATCTTACATTGGATCCTTTTTATAAAGCAAATATATATCTTGAAAGTTCTTAGAAAAAAGTCACAGTTATTACTTGAAAATCCAGTGTATATATTGTACATAATAATGCCAATGATATTGAGCATAATAGGAAACCATTTTATAGATACATAAGATGTGGAAGGAGTAAAGACACAAATTGATAAGCTATGTGTAGATTCAAAAATTTATTCTCAGACACAACAGATTATAGATATAATTACAAAATCTTGTGCAAAACAGCTTGGTTCCACAAAGGGGTGATAAGTTGTTCTAGTGATGTCCAGGTAACATCAGATACTGGAATCAAAATAGATTATATTGAAAAAGAACTATGAAAAGTATATCCAAATAAAGTACTAGGAGGAGACAGACTAAGTAATAATGACCTGAGAACACTTCAGCAAGAACTTGTAGTACCATTATATCTATTATGTACTAGTTCATATAAATATGGGGAGATTCCTCAAGACTAGAGACATGTACTTAATAAACCTGTCTTTAAGGGAAAGGTATATAGAACAAACAGAGAGTCATATAGACCCTTAAGTCTAATTTCATGCTGTGGAAAAATAATGGAGAAGATAATATTGGATAAGTTATTGTCAGAAATGGAAAGATTGGGACCTAAAACCATATATCAGTGTGCATGTGTTGAAAATAGATATATTACCACCTGTAATATGATGTTCTATAACAATATAATAACAGCTATGAAGGAAAAATTGTGCTGCAATATAATTTATATAGATTTAACTTCAGCATTTGACATAGTCATGCACAAAACACTGATCAGTAAATTACAACAATTAGGTATTGATTTACTCGTGATAAGATGTATAGCTGCATGGCTTAAAAATAGGAATGGCAAGTATCATACAGCAATTTGACAGGCGAAATTCTTGGTTACAGTCAGGGTGTCTCACTGTCCCACAGGGCTCTGTCCTAGGCTATTACTTGTTTAGATTGCCCTGGGACTCAATAAACTCCATGCAGCCTTAGTTCAAAGTCTACAGGGAATGTGCATGTTTACATGGATATGCATGCCTTGCTCCGTGTTTAAGCATAAACAAGCATGGTTTTATGGGCAGCAACAGTGTAGCTGGCCAGGAAACTGTGTAAAGCAACATGGACAGCAGCAGCCATGTAAACCTTTTTTATGTATGGGCAGATTAGTTCTGTGGGATGGTGCGGAAAGCCACAATGATTACCAGGTTTATTAATAAAGCAATGTATATAGTTCCAACATGTTACATGAAAGTGTATACAGTGAAGAGTATTGCATACTTATTAAAAGTTGAGTAAATGATTAGTAAGGTTGCAGAGAGTGCATTATAAATAAATAGTCAGGGGAAGTGCGTATATTGAAAAAGGACACACATATAAATTGTAGGAAAGAACACAGGGGAAGAGGACAGGTGAATACTATAATGTATAGCACACAAGGGCATGTCACTGAAGACAGTGGTAGGATAAACATTTATCACATATTGACATGATACAGTATGGACTGCACAGTTATTGTATATTATGTGACTATCACAAAAGATGACATATCAATGGAGTGGATACTTTGTAATATAAACATCCTGGCATAAGCAATAAACAGGACATATATCAGGGATGGTATGATGGGTATGATGGTATATACAACAGTGATTATGTGCATATTGTGAAGCTGTGCAAAATGAGTTTCCTGAATATGAATGCAATGTCAGCATAGGTCTCAACCAAGTGGGACACACAGTGACAGGTTCATGGACAACAGTAGACAGAAGCTCACACAATCAGGGATAATATCAGAATAGTACCACCAGTAATCCCATCTCTTTCACAAAACATATGTGATTGTGACTGATCAGAGATTGTTCTGCAAGAACACACTTGTACAACTAGTATGACTGGTCACCAATCTCTGAGGTGAATCAAGCACACATCACTCAAAATGTAACATCTGCTGGAGGTGTTTGGAGGGATACTGTCACACCTGTATTAGAAATAATGAGAAATCCTGGCTGGCTGACAGGTCTGCATACCACTTGGTCTACTCATAGGGGTGTATTTTCAATAATGTAATAATCCTGTGTATTTGCATTCATAATGGAACTACTCCCCATGAGTTTCTTTCATGTACCATGTCCCCATGTCTGTGGCATTAGTCTTTTGTGTGTTTTTATAATGTATGCATTATACCAATACCACACTTTGAATCAATATTTGTCCACAATTTGCAGTCCTCAACAAAGCTGGTTGGAGAAAGGATGTGTAAGTCAGTTTTGATGTCTGATACTTAAGTAATGGATAGGAAAGGGCCTAGCACAGAGCCCTGAGGTATAGACCTGGTCACTGGACTCTAGATAGAGGTGACTTCACACACTGACACATATTTCTCTGTCATGTCTGTGTTCCAACTGTTAACCCACTTGGTACATAGGTGTTTATGGCCACTTGTGACAGTTTCTCTCTAATACCTGACTGTTGCTTTGTGTCAAATGCCTTGGCTAGGTCAAGTTACACAGGATGATAGTATTGTCATCATGCATGCCTCTAATAACTTTCTTGAAGACAGTGAACAGATGTAACAGGCATGATGTAGCCTAAACAAATCAAAAGCGGGTTTAGTACACAAATATGATATTACCTGTATTTGTTTAGAGAAGGTTGATGATGAATCCTTGGCCTACCTCACAGATAAGGAGAGTCAGGATGTGTCTGCAACTCCATGCATCAGGAGATGGTCACCCTGAGTCAGAAGGATGCATGATGATGTACATTCCTTGATGGGAACATAGGCTATCTGTAGTCTGTGCTGATGTACGGATCCAACTGTGTCTGATATGTCAGGTTTTAAGTCAGGCTATAGGCAACCTGTGAGGTTGTCAGGGCCCATTGCTTCTGTTTTGTTAGCTACAGAGAGTGCACAAAAGTGATGCCCTGCTGAGAATAATAACTGGGTAATGTTTGCATGTATACTTTAGCTGATGGCCAGTGACGATAGAGTGGTGGCATGTGAGACAAACTGTCAGCTAACAGATTGTCTATTCCCTCTGGGTATGTCTGCTAACAAGCCCACACAGATCTGTGCTTAGCTGTGTATTCCACTTAACATTTCATATCTATTGGAATAAATGATGTGTGAATAGACCTCTATACAGCCTTGGTTATTCATCACATTCCACACACACAGTTGTTATGCACACAGTCATACAACTGTATCAGTGTCACATACTTACATCAGTTGCACAACATAAGCCTATATGTGTTTCATGAGCAAACTGTGTTTGAGTGGGCCTGATGTCATATCAGGACACATTAGCTATCAGCTGTTTGTGGTTCATGCAGAACATTTCCTGACACAAATGCTAATAGTCACTCAGTGGTGTTTCTGACCACCTCAATAATCCTTGGGTCTAGCAAAACAACTGCACATGCAATGAATCCCACAAGGTTGCAATTGCATCAAAATATGTGATATATTGGTTGTGTATATCACAACAAAACAACCAAGTGTATGACACGACTTATGTGATGATGTATTCAATGTGAATTGATATCGATGTCAGTTACAGAACATTTAATGATATGGAGCCACATGCACACCTGTGCCATACTGCAAGTGTGACTGTGATAGTAGAATGAGAACTGTGTAGTAAACTGATCTGCCCCACTGTAAAAACATATGTCCTAATACACCACTAATACACATAACAGTGTATCATACCATGTCAACAGTTCTCAGGAGGCTTATTACTACAGCTGTTTTAGAAGGAACATGTACTGCAGTGGCATCAATGTCCATAAATACATTTGCTCACATCACAGATTATAAGACCCTTTTGTAGCCATACTCTACATCCACACCTCAGTATAGCACATGTCAATGATAGCAACATTGACAAGTCAACCATTCATGGGTCATGAGACATTGTTAGGCTAATGGCCAACATCACATGAAATTTAACCATTACTATACCCTGTAAAAGATCCATATATCTATATAATGGAAGATAGTCATCCTATTGTGCGTATATGTATACTTGTCTGCATAACATCCTGCCAGTGTCCATATATACATGTGCACCACACCATGACAGAATTAGCAAACACATGTGCAAAGGTATTGAGAAAAAGTGCCTTCCCTTTATTTGTGTTTTTAGATGTACTTTCATTGGATGAAGACTAAATGGGCAATAAACATAAGTAATACATGCCATTGTGCACTTTCCATAGCACACCACCAAGAATCTGGTTTGCCCAATCAATGGCAAAGTGTTTGCACATGTGAGATGCACATTTATACTACTTTCCCCATTTGGGTTTAGTTAAGCGCAAGTGCGGGCTTCTGTCTTATTGATAAAATTATGAGAGTTCTGTTGGTTTGCTTACCTCCATGAAATTGCATTGAGCAAAGAGGTGTGACAGTCAGCAATGTGGATAGTACTGAGTATAAGAAACACACCTGTGGCCTACCTGACTCTGTGGCAGCATGTTCAAATGCAATAATGGATTTTTTGGCACCCAGATGATACAGGGTTCAAATCCAGGTGTATATAATAGTTTTATGCATTTATAATGCAATGAAATAATTATTTATTCTACATTCACTGTGTGTTACCTTAGCATAGCATGTTTAAGCGGTATTGCAAGGAGGTAACTGCACCATTGATGAGCCATTCACCATTGCTTGGCATTGGTATGCGATGCCAAACACCACACAAGCACAGAGGACACAAAGTGAAGGGTTTCAGTGTTTTGTTTTTTTTCTATTACGTGTGTGGTGTGTGATTCTACTTTTTTAACAGATTAAAGGTGTTAAAATTGGGTAGATAAGAAAGTGGTGAAATGGGGGCCAAGTTAGTAGAAGAACAAAGGGAAACCAATTTGGGAATATGCAGGAGGGAGGTGGAAATGAAACATAGTTATCCACTTCTCCAACAGTGTAAAATGAAAATATGTACCAAATATTAACAGGATTTGGACTGTTACCTCTACAAAGGGGGATGACAATAACACATTCATGTTGCATAGCCAATTGGGCCAAATAAAGTGTGTCCAGATGACGTGTGTGCGAAGTGGAGAGATATGTATGGGAAATATATATATATATATATATTCGTTTGTGGGACAGGTGCCATTTTATTTTTACAGCAGTAAGAGAGGAATGCTAGGTAAGGGACATAGGTATTTCTGGGTCGGGTAAGTAGGGTAGGTAAGGAAGCAGATGCAAACAAACAGGACAAAACAAGACACAGGGACAGTGAGGGACACAACAGATTGGAGGATACCATGATTGGGGATAGGGAGAGGACAACAGATGCCCTTCCCCATCAAACATGGGGACAGTGAGAACCTAGTCCTCACCTGCAGGAATTTCATCACTGTCTCCTTACTGTGCTGGTTGTTGGAGTGCTTTATGTCTTCTTCTATGGACTATAAATGAGAATATCCTCTCCATCTAGTGTAGACATGCATCAGTGGTGATGTACATGACCCTATGCACCAAGCCTGTCAACTCATGATTGGTGAAAAATTCATCGCCTCTACTAATACTCTGAGAAGGTAGCACAGCACCAGCTGATGGGGGTAATAATATCAGGTGTGCATAGTCCAGGTAGTGCAGCGGCAGTAGAGGCAATACTATCAGGTTGAGTACCAGGTGTGCTAAGCATTGGTCCAGGAGTTTGTGGAATGGGGGCAGGCTGAGACATGGGGGCTGGTCCAACTCGTGTGCAGTAAAGCATTTTATGATTTTCAGAGATGGATGACATGGATAAATTTTGACAGCACAAAGAAAAATAGCAAAAGAGAGGTAAGGATTGGGGTAATAGAAGAAAAGAGATAATTAGTACCATCATATGTGACATACAATGCTTTATCACAGTAATAAAGTATTTATCTCTACTTTTATATTTAAGTATACTTCCTAACAACTACAAACTATAACTAATGATCGCTCAAAGTAATCACTGCAACGTGCATATATTTCGCATATGCTTGCTCAAATTATACAGATTAACAGCAGGACATTTATGCCACTTCTGTTAAAATTAGTATGTAATATTTTGAAATGATTTTACTATATATTTGTTACTTGAGGTATTTGACCCCACAGCATCTGACTACAGTATTAGACGTGTGTCCAAGGGTTGGCTTGTGCTACAGACTGAACCATGTGTGCTTGCTTTTACAGTTAGGGTATGCATGCTTACCTTGGTACTATCATACAGAAGAGCAACATTTTAGCATAAATATCCCTTGCTTCCCTCAGTCTCTCTAGATCCTCAGCATGAGCCTTCCTATTCATCATGATCATTTGGATGACTGTGGAATAAAAAGAAGAAAACAAGAGAACAGCATTACGCATACCAGTCTTGCATATATCTTCTTCTTCTTCTTTCGGCTGCTCCCATTAGGGGTCGCCACAGCAGATCAACTGTTTCCATTTCTTCCTGTCCTCTGCATATTGCTCTGTCACACCAACCACCTGCATGTCCTCTCTCACCACATCCATAAACCTTATCTTAGGCCTTCCTCTTTTCCTGTTACCTGGCAGCTTCATCCTTAGCATCTTTTTCCCAATATACTCTGCATCCCTCCTCAGCACATGTCCAAACCAACATAATCTTGCCTCGCTGGCTTTGTCTACAAACCTTCCAACCTGGGCTGACCCTCTAATATACTTATTCCTAATCCTGTCCATCCTCGTCACACCCAGTGCAAATCTTAACATCTACAGCTCTGCCACGTCAAGCTCTGACTCCTGCCTTTTTGTCAATGCCACTGTCTCCAACCCATATAACATAGCTGGTCTCACTACCCTCTTGTAGACCTTCCCTTTCACTCTTACTGGTACTCGTCTGTCACAAATCACTCCTGACACTCTTCTCCACCCACTCCATCCTGCCTGTACTCTCTTCTTCACCTCTCTTCCACACTCACCATTACTCTGAACTGTTAATCCCAAGTACTTAAACTCATCCACCTTCACCACCTCTACTCCCTGCATCCTCACCATTCCTCTATCCTCCCTCTCATTCACACATATATATTCTGTCTTAGTCCTGTTGACCTTCATTCCTCTTCTCTCTAGAGCATATCTCTACCTCTCCAGGGTCTCCTCCACCCATTCCCTACTCTCACTACAGATCACAATGTCATCTGCAAACATCATAATCCACGGGGAATCCTGTCTGGTCTCGTCTGTCAACCAGTCCATCACCATTGCAAATAAGAAAGGGCTCAGAGCTGATCCTTGATGTAATCCCACCTCCACCTTCAACGCATCCGTCACTCCCACCACAGACCTCACTGCTGGTATACTACTCTCGTACATATCCTGTACCACTCTTACATAATTCTCTGACACTCCAGACTTCCTCATACAATACCACAACTCCTCTCTAGGTACCCTGTCATATGCTTTCTCTAAGTCCACAAAGACACAATGCAACTCCTTCTGACCTTATCTGTATTTCTCCATCAACACTCTCAGAGCAAACATCGCATCTGTAGTGCTCTTTCCTGGCATGAAACCATACTGCTGATCACTAATCATCATCTCCCTTCTTAACCTAGCTTCCACTACTCTTTCCCATAACTTCATGCTGTGACTCATCAGTTTAATCCCTCTGTAGTTACTACAGCTCTGCACATCATGCTTATTCTTAAAAATCGGTATCAAAACACTTTTTCTGCATTCCTCAGGCATCCTCTCACTTTCCAAGATTTCATTAAACAATCTAGTTAAAAACTCCACTGCCATTTCACCTAAACACCTCCATGCTTCAACAGGTATATCATCTGGACCAACAGCCTTTCCGTTCTTCATCCTCTTCATAGCTATCCTTACTTCCTCCTTGCTAATCCACTGCACTTCATGATTCACTATACGCACATCATCCAACCTTCTCTCCCTCTCATTCTCTTCATTCATCAGCCCCTCAAAGTACTATTTCTATCTGCTCAACACACTCTCCTCACTTGTGACTATGTTTCCCTCATTATCCTTTATCACCCTCAACTGCTGCACATCTTTACTAACTCAGTCCCTCTGTCTAGCCAATCGGTACAGGTCCTTTTCTACCTCCTTAGTGTCCAACCTTTTATACAACTGTTCATATGCCTTATCCTTAGCCTTCGCCACCTCTCTCTTTGCCATGCACCTCATCTCCTTATACTCTTGTCTACTTTCTTCATCTCTTTGACAATCCCACTTCTTCTTCACCAACCTCTTTCTCTATATTTATCTCTTTCCTGCACTTCTTCATTCCACCACCAGGTCTCCTTGTCCTCCTTCCTCTTTCCAGATGTCACACCAAGCACCTTTCTAGCCATCTATCTTACTAGCTCTGCTGTAGTTACCCGGCTATTCGGTAACCCTTCACTGTCACCCATTGCCTGTCTTAACTCTTCCCTGAACATCACCTCACAATTACCCTTTTTCAATTCCTACCATTTGATCCTTGGTGCTGCCCTCGCACTCATCCTCCTCTTCTTGATCACCAATGTCATCCTACAAACCACCATCCTATTCTAACTACACTTTCCCCTGCCACCACTTTACAGTCTCCAATCTCCTTCAGACTGGCCCTTCTATATAAGATATAATCCACCTGTGTGCATCTTCCTCCACTCTTGTATGTCACCCTATGCTCCTCCCTCTTGTTAAAATACGTATTCATTACAGCCATGTCCATCCTTTTCGCAAAATCCACTACCATCTGATCGTCTGCATTCCTTTGCTTAACACCATGCCTACCCATCACTTCCTCATCCCCTCTGTTCCCTTCACCAACATGCCCATTGAAATCTGCTACAATCACCAGTCTCTCACCCTTGGGTACAGTCATCACCACTTCATCCAACTCACTCCAAAATTTTTCTTTCTCATCCACCGCACATCCAACTTGTGGAGCATATGCACTAACAACATTCATCATTACACCGTCAATTTTCCGCTTCATAAACATCACTCTATCCAACACTCTTTTCACCTCCAAAACATTCTTAGCATACTGTTCCTTCAGGATAATGCCTACACCATTTCTCCTCCCATCCACACCATGATAAAACAATTTGAAACAACCTCCAATACACCTAGACTTGCTCCCCTTCCATCTGGTCTCTTGCACACACAATATACCAACCTTCCTTCGGTCCGTCATATCAGCTAGCTCTCTCACTATACCAGTCATACTGCCAACATTCAACGTTCCGACCCTCACTATCACAGTCCTAGCTTTTACCTAACTTTGGGCATGCCTTCCTCCTCTTCTCCTCCTTCGGCCAACAGTAGCCCCAATTTCTGCCAAAACCCTGTTGGCCAACAGTACTGGTGGTTGTCATTGTTATCCCGGGCCTCGACCGATCCGGTATGTATATTTGTAATGTTGTCTGCATGTATGATTTGGCAAAATTTTACACCGGATGCCCTTCCTGATGCAACCCTCCCCATTTATCTGAGCTTGAGACCAGCACAAAGAAAAGCACTGGCTTGTGCATCCCCAGTGGCTGGGTTACCAGTCTTGCATATATGCAGCTGCCTATCTAGATTTAATTCTCTGTATCTGTATACTTACAGAGTTGTGGGATGTCAAAAGTCCTAAACTCATCCAGCCACTATCCTACTTGTGCCTTTTGAGCTCACTGTAGTGATGCCTACACTGTTCTCTGGTGTATGGAATGCTATTAGCACTGGAGACAGCCTTAGCCAGACTGTTCCATGTCTCAGACTTGTACTGGGAACCAGTATACTCCCCTGCAAAGGACTTTAGCTGTGGCAATTTACAAGGAGTCCAGTGAAGATTCATTCCTCAACACCCTACCTCTATGCCCTAAATTGGGCACCTTCCCTTCTACCACCAGACATGTCCAACCAGAGAAAACATCAATAGTTAAGAATGATTTCCTCCAATGTGCGTTATTGCATTTAGTGTACTTGTGCAAACCCAAGCAATGATGCCAACAGCATTTGCACAATGTTAAGCAGAGAGCAACAGTGCCAGAGAGGAAAGCAGTTTATGAACTAAGAAGAGTAATATGAAAATCATCATTAGTTTTTGGTTTGGATGCTGCTGTACCTATTACATGATTTAATTTTGCAGACATGTACTGGCGGTATAAATTATATGACCTGACACAGTTTTAGTGTGGTTTGCTCACTGATAAGTAATTTGTACAATGTGGTTTTCAACCCTATCCATTAGAAACAAAACCTAATTTTCCACCTAGATGATCTTTCATCCTTGCTACAGAAAAAGTACTTGTTGAACATGCTCATTAATTATATATACATATATATATATATATATATATATATATATATATATGTGTGTGTGTGTGTGTGTGTGTGTGTGTATGTGTGTATATATATATATATATATATATATATATATATATATATATATATATATATATATATATATATATATATATATATATATAGAGAGAGAGAGAGAGAGATGCTGTATATAGATATGTATATACATGATAGAGTGAGGGGTTAAGCAGGTATGTGTGTGACCTGACATGGTCCTGGTTTATACATTCATGTGTGTATGAGCATCATTGAGGTGTGAAGGCCATCCAAGGCCAGAGAATACAATTATGCTTGCATAAACAAACTATTCAGTATACTCTCTGTGACATATATAATTAATATGAACTCCACTGGTATAAATATTTATTGTTATTTATAATTATGTTTGAATTTTCTTATTTATTGCTTAAAATTGAGTGAATAAGCATTAATAATATTGGGAGTGTGTTAGATTAGAATCCAAATTCACCTATATTGCAGCCCTACACTTATATCTGCTACCACTGGAACAGTTATACAACAGCTGCATATTTTCATATTTATTACTAATTATATGTGTTAGCCATTCTTAGGGTTGGGGATGATGACAATGAATTGTCACCTCTACCATCTGAGGCTCACAACTGTCCTACTTATCAGGGTGTAGAGCTAGCACAGAGCTTGGCTGTATTCTTGCAGACACCCACACACCAATTTCACCTGGAGTACCCATACAGATGCTGACACATAACAGTTACATGGGTCAGTTATGAGGCTTATAGCTCATTCTGTCTCAGTGGCCATTTGATACTTTATCCAAATGTCTGCTTGTTTGTCTTTCTTACTCACACGCACTTACTGCCTTTTGTGTCAGCCCACGACTCCTGCCCCCCACACAATACCCTTTGTAAATGGTGATAACTGTGCCATCTCCTTGTTTTCTAACTTTTGGTTTCAGGTATACATAACTGCCTGATCTGAGGCTCAGGGTGCATAGCTGACTTATTGCTTAGTATATCTGTGCTTGTGATGCTGTTTTGCAAATTGTATTCCTTTCTTACAGGTTTTTGTAATGTGTACATCCCTCCCAACTTTTTAGATCAACAAAGCTGGACCAGGCCATAAATAAAAGTGGGACAAAGGCCCAACAATGGGGAGAGTTTTTACAAATTGTGATCATACAAACTTCAACAGTTGATAGAATAACAGGTTTTGCTTTACTATTTTTATGTTTTTTCTGAGGGATATAAAGTCTGAAACTAAAATGTGTGTAATTATTTTCTAACCTCACTCTTTAATGATTTGTCGGTACAAAAGTATGAGGCCAAACTGTTGAAATTCTTATGGAATCTGTACATTTTAGATGTATGGATATGTAAATCTTTGGTACATGAGACTTATTAGTTGATAGAGGACATGTGTATTCACATAAGTCACTGCTGTCACATCTTGATGTAATTGCTGTAAAATTCACCCACCTTATATTTAATTACATTACCAAATGACAGTATGCAAGTATATGCCGTTCATTGGTATTCTTAGACATTTCTTTTTCTATTCCAGGTTCAACACTTATGTTGGAAATCCAGTAGTTGCAAGAGTTTTTTTTTTTACTCTACTTGATGCTAGCAGTACACAACCATTACATGGGTAAGTAAAGGTTGTGAGTGTTGCCTAGCATTAATGTTACTGTATGTATGTGCTTAAGATGAAGGCTTTAGCTCATTAGGTGGTGAGTGTGTGTGCTATCTGTTGCCACTTAGCCAGTGCAAGGGAATATTGTGTATGTCTATATCTGCCTACAGCCACAGCATCTGCTGGTTCCCCCTCTCACTCGTCACTTGCTTGTGGTTGTGGTGACCTTGCCAGTGGTGGTGGGATGTGTGACCCTTTTTCTTGCTGTTCCTTCTGAAGCTGTTTTCTCAGGATAATATGAAGCACTGCACAGATTGTGACTATTTCAGCACATGTATGGAGATTTCCCTGCAGGTCTCCCCCCCACATGTATCTTGGCACTGGAACCACGACTTCAGCAGCCAAAAACACATGCTCTATGATATTTCATGTTTGAGTGTGTGTCTCATTATAACATTCTTCAGATGGGAATCAGCCACAGTTCCAGTGCATAACCTGCATCCCCCAGAAAATGAACTTGTAGGATATTCCACCCTAGTAAACATCTCATACAGTTACAGTTGTGCCAGACATGTGAGTTGTGGTAACTGCTTGGGTTGCCAGCACACACATTCAGGATGATTCCCTTAGTGTTACACATGACCTGGCAGTTAATGGAGTGGTAGCCCTTTCTGTTTATGTGCACCCTTCCCAGTTCACCAGGTGGTGTTTGATTTCTATATGTGTATAGTCTATGGCACCCATGATTTCAGGGTACTGTGCTACAGGGTAGAAGTCCTGCATAGTTCTGGCTCTGTCCTCAGGTGTACGGGGAAAATATATGTATTCACTGGCATGTTGTAGTATAGCATTCAGGAAGGGATGTAGATTCCTGGATGCTGATGCCCGTGACACTCCCAGCATGTCCCTGTTGGTCTTTGGAAGGTTCCTGTAGCTAAAATTCTATGTAATGTATATACCTTAGTCTCCACTGTGATTGGTTCCCCTCAGTATGTCCTTGCTGTCAGTTGAGGATGACAGAGGTTGCAGAGTTTCTGCAGTGTGTCAGTATCCACTCTGTAGTGCTCTACTATTTCTACCTCATGCAGATCGTGAAATGTTAAATGGGGTATAAACACTATTCTCTTATTTGGCTGTAGTCTACTAGCAGCAGCAGCATAGACATGGGCCTGCTACACATACACATGAATAAGAGCAACAGAGCCCCCTGACATTCTTTCCGTGTAGCCTAATTTCCATTGCTGTACTCCAGTTGGAATTTGCAGGGAAAACCAGCACTGAGTCTACGCAGTTGCTTTATAGCTTGCTGGATAGCTCCTTCATCTTGGATTGGTTGATTAGCATACAATTCAGCTACTTATGCTGTAATTAGCATGCCATGATAGTTACTGTGTTTGCACGGCTGGGAAGAGCCACTTACTAAAAACAAAGTAATCTGCTTTCGTGTGTGTGTCGCACCACAAAGTATGCATAATTTTAGCAGACTGTGTAGGCTTTATAGGATCTGCACCTGTATCTTTCAGATCTATCTTTTTCATCTGATGTGTTTTAAAGTCTGTAAGCAGATGACCTGAAATTGGGTAAACTGATTGCCATGTGTTACAGATATGGTAGTTCTGCAAAAAAATCTTGACTAAATTGACCATTCGGTCACAGGAGAATAATATACTGATAAATACATCAAAAACTAAGCATATGAAATTTGGGAGACATAAGTTAAAAGGTGAATATTTAATACAGCACACATTGATTGTAACTATAGATTTATTTAAGTACCTGGACATATGGGTAGATCCAGCTTTGACGTTTTCTAATCATATCAATCAATTGGTTAATGATAGTTATAGAACTATAGGTTGTATAAAAATATTTATAATGTCTAGGAAATCAGAAATTATGAAGTCATTGTTTGTTAATTACCTTAGACCCAAACCTGAGTATGGAATAACAATATGAAACCCACATAAGAAAACAACCATGAGTAAACTGGAAAGAGTACAGCAGAAATATATCAGGGGCATCCATGGATGTGAACATTTAAGTTATTATGAAAGAGTGAAATATCTGAATTTTCATAGTGTTTCTTATAGAGATTTAAGAGGAAATCTTAAGTATATAGAGCATTTAGAGGCAACTATCTCTGGGAATATTTGGGGTTGTCAAAAAGTAGGAGAGAATCTTCAGGCAACATATGTAGAAAATTCTATAGGAATGAGAAGTGTACTAATTGGTTCTCTGAGAGAACAGATGATGCATGGAATAGACTATCAAATTACATTAAAGCAAACACTAGTTTAGATATTTTTTTAAGAACAGCCTGAACACATTATGGGAACAACTAGTTTTGTATATAGGCAGGCTAGAAGGGCATTAATGCTTGTGCTTGAAATATTTGCATGTATGTATTGTACGTTTGTATGTATACAGGGAGTACTATTGTGGCAGGCTTCTAGTGAGAAAAAGGTGTCCTTTTCTTAAGAAATATTTATGATTTGTAATTTTATGTAATGGTAACTCTAGACAAAGATGTGCTGTATTTTCACTATGAAGAGAAGTCATATGCCTACCCCAAACTGCTCAGAATATAAGGCAATATGCCAGATGTTCACTACCAATTGTCTATAAAACCATGCATTCAATACTTACTTTAAAAGGCATAGGTCATCCCTCTTTGAATGTTTTAGTAACACTTTCAAGAAATTATACCTGAGCAAACAAATACAAAATGATTCTCTCCTTTGAGATTTTTTATACACCTCAGTGCTACATTTAGCCACACCATATTATTAATATAAGAACAACAACTTTTGCTTTTTGCTTGTCTATGATAAAAAAAAAATAATTTTCTTGGAAAATATACATTATTTTACCTCCAATGTAATGACAGCTTAGAACACATATTTTGGATCTGTGCTGCATATCTTAAAAATGAAAGGATTTCATTTGCCCACATTTAAATGAAAATTAGTACAGTGCAGCATACCAGACTGAGACTGCCATAGACCTATAAAACTCTATACTCGGTACTTATCCATATGAGGTCATATATCATTTCTTCTTCAAGAATTAATGAATTCAGGAAATAATACTGAGATCTTCAGGTAAGAAATACAGCTGATGATATCCTTCTACTCTTTTGGGGTGACTTCAGTTTAATGTCGAATTTGATCCTACAACATTGCCATTGAGTGTATAGGGAGGTTTACTCTCAACATGTGACCAGAGATAAATATACAGTGTCACTGACTCATTAAATTATCACACTTGTACATAGTATTGGCAGGATCAGAAGGTTGTGTATTCAATTTTGCAGCATCTCACTGGAGTCGTGTTGTAGTACTGATACTGAAGAGCAACATGGCTCTGTGTTCATAAGGTGCTGCCCTAAACAAAAGATATTAAACCAATGTCCAAGCTATTAGAATTGTTGGCAAGTCATGTGAGTGTAGAAGACCATCACAACTGCAGAAAAACTGGGAGTTCTACATTTGGTGCACCAACCAATCCATTTAGTAGTATAGCTAGGGCAGGGAAAGAGGGGCAACTGCCCTGGACACAACGTGTTGGGGGGCATGATCAGCTGATCCTGCACTTTCTTTAATGCAATACCATTCTTTACATCAAACCTGAGTGCCTTAGCTCCCTGTGTGATCTAAATTGCAGCAACTGTTTGCCACATTGTAGCAAGTAGTTTGTTACAGTTTAAATATAAAAAAATGTTTTAATTAAACCTGAGTGCTGAAGCGCTTGATGCAGGTAGGGTATAACCTGTAGCAACTGTTTGCTACATTTGTAGCAAGCAGTTGACTACAGTTCATTTTTTTAACTAAATTATGAGTACCGTAGGTCTCTGAGCTGCAGGGAGGGTATAAACTACACCAACTATTACATTTGTAGCAAGCAGTTTGCTACAGTTTAAAATAGAACTTTTTTTTAACTAAAGCATTAACTCTGTAGTGTTCTGTGCAGGCAGGATATAAACTGTAGAAACTGTTGTAGGAGGGTTGGAGGCAGGACACAGAAATGGGACCTGAATGGTTGGAGCAGGATGAAATGTGTGAGGCATGCATCTGGCTACTTAGTTGGAGCTGGGGAGGACATAGCTCTAACTTTAATAAGCATACAATGTATCAATCAGCTCATTAGAGTGAGGTGATATGGTGCTGGTTCATAGTACCAGCCTAGTGTGGTGGGTGACCAAGCTGTGCTTCTGAATACATTCACTCAGTGCTTTGATGGCTCTCATACAAAATTGAAAATGTAAACAGAACATGCCCCAGTATCCCAAACAATATGCATATTCAAACTTCTCTTAAAGTAATATAAACAAATGTAACAATTTATTATAATATTTTGTTGCAGTATAATTTTGTGTTCATACTCAGAATAATATTGATTTATATATATACATATATATATATATATATATATATATATATATATATATATATACCTTTTTCCATATATATCAGTACATCAGTATCTATCTGTCCATCTATATTTATAGATATCTACAGGAAAAACTGGCACTTCTTGAGTAATGAAGTTGCTGGCTGAGACTCCTTAAAATTGGGAAAAAAGAAGCATGGACTCTAGCTAATTTCAGTTGAGACTTCAAAATAATCAAGCACTTATATCTTCTTTACAAATCAATACTTCTTTATTGAAAAATAAAAGATATTAAATAGATGAGCAGTTTTGTTCTTAACAGAGCTTCATCAGATGTAATTCCAGTTTACATGAAATGCGGTATTTATAAGCTTTAAAATATAAGTTATCGTCAATTCACTCAAGCTGGGGTCATGAATGTATTACCTATTCTGTTTGCCCATGCTAAAGTAGGGCAGGTCTCATCTTTTTTTCTCTGTTCTGCATATCTATTCCAGTTAATAGCTAACATGTTATAGCTTATGGTCTATATTCCTAATTAATATAGACACTTCAGATACCTATTGTTAGTGACTATGTGTGTCCACTAGTACATCAAATTACCTATGATGTGAAATGTGAATTTTATTTGCCATATTTAAAATGATGAACAAGTAGTAACAAATACATTACAACCAGTAAAGATATACCCCGGGATTCATGAACCTTGCGCCAGGCGCACGCATAGCGTAGGAGTTATAACGCCAAATATGGCCGCCGAGCGATTCAGGTATGATCCAATTCCATGTGCACTACCAGCGTGCGCCAGATCTGCGCAGCCCCTGGCGTAGGTATGCTAAACACCAACAAGCACAATAAATACGAACTAGAAAACCTTGTAAAAGGCCAAAACGGAACACTATAAGAGCAGACTTGAATAAAAAACTTTGTCTGATGAAGGCTTAATATTTATTTTGCCGAAAGCACTTACTTTTATTTGTATAATAAAAGCTGTTTTATTCAAGTCTGCTCTTATAGTGTTCCGTTTTGGCCTTTTACAAGGTATGCTAAACACCCTATGTGCGGTGTGTCACCATGCAAATGAAGGCATATAGCAATTCACGAAGTGGTGCAGGCATAGCATAAGTCCACGGCAATGTAAACCAAAAAAAAACGGTTTACATTTACCCAAACATAACATTGGAGTAATGGAAGAGTGTCAGACCCAGGTATCACACTGTTAACATATGCCAATGGAGAAATACACAGACAATGGCAAAAGAAAATATGCACAACACGTAAATAACAACTTAAATGGCATGTCCACAGTAACTCACATCAGAACCGCAGGACATGTGTGGGGAAGGTGCAACATAATGAAATAATATAACAATGTTATAAAACAGCATCGTAATAGACACCAGGTTCACAGCATAATACACCATGGTATGCATGGAACGCCACAACCACGGAGCAAGGGTTGCCAAGGACTCGCAGCAGTCTTCGGCATGGTAACTATGAATTAGTAGTCAATGCCATGCAAATGAGGCAGATAATACTGAATCGCAAATGCCCCGCCGGAGTAAGGTTGTACCAAATGGCGCAGCGGTAAAACACCGAGGAGTGGCTCAGAGGGAATACATGACATCTGCAGAGGGGTGTGCCACCGTAGCAGTAAGCACATTGGAGCACAGCAAACCTGGGCTGTACATCGCAAATCAAAGCTGGAGGACCGGGGTGTGGGGTAATAGTTTAGCTGAGAGCACACAATGCGCGCAAAAGTGCATGTGTATGAGGATGACAACATTCCCGAAACCTAGTAATGTGACGCACGCCCCGCAAACAATATCGGAAACAGGAAGGTGATGTGAAGAATATAAGGAAATGTGGAAGAAGTGTAATTGGAGTACTAATGAGCAATCAACACTAATCAACCCACGAAGGCCAATCGACGGCAGCTGACAACTCTGCATGCAGAAACCTGCAAAACGGGATAGGGGAGGCATATGAATGCAAAGAAAGTAGGGGAGGTAGCAGATTGCAAAGATAGAAGACCTGACACAGCAGAGCAAAGCAGACTGGCAGCACAACGGCAGTAGCACACAAAACGCATGATATGTCATGTCCATGCAAGTACAAATGACAGTGCTCTGCAGGATGCATGCCAGAAAATGGTAGGTGCAACGTGCAGAAATAGTAAGGGAAGGTCGAAAGGTAATCCATGACAGGCAAGAGTAATTCAACACCAAAGGCAACACCGTTGTAGTTCCATCGGTAAAACACGGAAGACAACCCTTAGATACGGCCGTACAAACACACCTTATGACATCATCGGTGTGCACAGCACAATAGTATAAAGTGTGAATGCACACAACACACAGCCGTGTATTCCCAAACCCCGCACCATAGGTGTAAACACATGGGGAACTTTTAAAATGTACATGTTGAGTGCTGCCATAGCTGTGATCCATCAGCATGTGTTACAGACAGACGGTGTTGTGGAGGAGGATGCCGACAACCACCACAGGCCTCAGAGGAGAAGGAGAGTGTTCAGACCAAGGGTAACCTACCAGGGGCTATATGACCTGGAGATAGTAGAGCGTTACAGGGTGGACAGGGACATGTTACAGCAAATAGTGGAGCTGTGCCGGCCATGCCTGAGAACAAGAAACAACAGAGGGGAACCCATCCCAGTGGACACAAAGGTATGTGTAAGCTTGCGAATACTGGCCACAGGTACCTTTCAAAGGCCAACTGGAGATATAATGGGCATCTCACAGGCATCAGCATCCAGGGTACTACACCAGTTCCTGGATGCCATGTTACCACATGCCAATGAGCATATATACTTCCCCAGATTACAGGAGGATTTGGCTAGCAATATGCGCCACTTCCACCGTGTGGATGTGTGTGCTGGCAGCCCTGGAAGTTACCACGACTCCCCTATCTGGCATGCCTCACAGCTGTATCAGGGGGGACATCCCACAAGGCCATCTTGTGGGGGATGCTGTCTATGCACTGGAGCCATGGATGATGACTCCCATCAGAAATGCACACACACACATGCAAGAACGCCATAATGAGGCACACGCACAAACCAGAATAATCATAGAGTGTGTGTTCGGGATGCTGAAATCACGGTTCCGGTGCTTGGATACATCTGGTGGAGCCTTGCAGTACTCTCCAGGCATATGTGCCCACATATTCATAGTATGTGCCATGCTACATAATATGATCCTGCGGAAGCAGCTGCTGCAGGGACATAATGGTGAAGGGCCACAAAGCCCACCACAATTGCCAAGGCCAGTCCAGGCACAGAGGGTTCCAGTCCATGAACACACTGTGCCAGCCCCAGTAGGCAGACGGAGGCGTACCCAATATGCCTACGCCTTGGCAAAGAGGGAACGTGTAGCACATACTCTGACAGCGTAGGCCCATGGACTGACACCTCCTCACCTGCACACACAGTGAAATGGATGGCACACAAACATGACCACCTGTAAAGTGTAATGTATGGGTGGCCTTATGTGTGACTCCAACATAGGCAGCCCCCAAACACTGTAAACCCAACAGCCAGTGGAACATGTAACGCCAACACCTGAACAGTACGTGAGTCCTACAGCATATGGCATTGCTGTGTGCCTGCCACGTTCGCCGCAAGATGTATACATATATATATATATATATATATATATATATATATATATATATATATATATATATGTATATACATATATCTATATATATATAGATAAATATGTACACATATACATATATATAATACAGATAAGAAAGGGAAGCAGAGGGATATAAGGTGACTGAGATGTATCCAGCAATATCTGTACATAGTATAGATAGTGCAACGACATTCCAACATCCGGGAGGTTCACAATAATAGGATACCACCAACCATGGAACGTGTAACATACCGATATGCATAACAGCGAGGCTGAAAGACCGACAGAACACAGTACTGTAACAGTACATGCGCGTGTAATAGTATGATGATATGAAGGGAGAGGTAGTCACTGCTGCCGGTGTTGTGGTCCACGTAGGTACTGTGTGCAACTATCCCCGTGAGTGCCGTAGTATGTGTACGTGTGCATTGAGGGTGCTGTGTGCGTCGCTGTGTGAGTGTAATGTGTGTGTGTCTGCATTATGTGTATGTTGGTGCCAAGGTAGAGGCAGAGCAGAATATTAGGTGTAGGCATACGGTACACTAGCCTCAGGCATATGTTTACTACTAGTCCCAGAGTAGTAGTGACAGCCCCACCCTGGCTAGGTGTGTCCTGACATAGAACGATACAAAGTGAATATGTTCCAGATGGTAGCACAGGAATATTCACCATAAGAAATGGAAAGGACGTATGTAATAGTCATTCCTGTATGTACGACACTGATATGTTACATGCAATATGATACGTTGGCAAAGTCACACAGCAATAGGCATGTTCCGTGGAAAAAGTATGTGCCACCCCAGTACTGACCGTGGCCATGTGTTGGCCCGTAAACACCGCTGTGTGTTCCACAAGTGTCAAACAATCAATTCCCATTTGAATATGAGGCAACCACTGGCAAACAGGCTATGCCAACAACAGGACCACAATGACTACAAATATCTGGGACAGAATGATAAGGGATAGTTGTCACGTACACATAACTGCTGATATACCACATATGTTACGGAGGTATACATGCATCGAGCTCACCTGCAGACGATATCGAAACCACATAACAACAGCCCAACCTACAATCCCATAACAAAAGACTATTAACTGTTAACTCTCCAAGTAGGGATCGAGCACACAGACAACTATACTGTGTATGTAGAGATGCAAGGCCCACAAACCGTATCCGTGACGTACAACCACCAATATCCCCCACTGTAGATAATAAAGGAATAGAAACCGTAATAGCAGCACAAACATACAGTCAGTCAATGACATCTGCATAACCACAACATATTGCGTGGGAGACACAATGAAAGGCGGATGCATAATTGCATGCGTCGTATAAAGGAAAACAACAGCCATGTTACAGTTTTGAATGCAATACCCCGTTATCATTCGTCGGCAGGACAGGTACACCCACATGTTGAATCAAATACTACACCTGTCACACACAATCCACGGGTGACATGAATTCAAAATATACGTGTCCCTATGCATAGCAGTTGCAGTTACACATAACATAACACAATACAGACCATCTCCACGAAGGTAGGGTAAATAGCCAACGCCCAGGTGGGGAATCGAATCATACCCCATTATCGACGCGTAATTTCTGAAAGGAGTAGATGCACAGCTGATATGCACGTAAATACTCACGTACACATAGCCGCTGATATACCACAGTAGTTACAGAGGTATACATGCAGCTCGCTCACCTGCAGACGATATCGGAACCAATTAATAACAGCCCAACCTACACTCCCATAACAAAAGACTATTAACTGTTAACTCTCCAAGTAGGGATGGAGCACACAGACAACTATACTGTCTATGTAGAGATGCAAGGCCCACAAACCATATCCGTTACATACAACCACCGATATCCCCCACCGTAGATAATAAAGGAATACAAACCGTAATAGCAGCACAAACATACAGTCAGTCAATGACATCTGCATAACCACAACATATCACGTGGGAGACACAATTAAAGGCGGATGCATAATTGCATGCGTTGTATAAAGGAAAACAACAGCCATGTTACAGTTTGGAATGCAATACACCGTTATCATTCGTCAGCAGGACAGGTACACCCACATGTTGAACCAAATACTACACCTGTCACACACAATCCACGGGTGACATGAATTCAAAATATACTTGTCCCTATGCATAGCAGTTGCAGTTACACATAACATAACACAATACAGACCATCTCCACGAAGGTAGGGCAAATAGCCAACGCCCAGGTGGAGAATCCAATTATACCCCATTATCGACACGTAATTTCCGAATGGAGTAGATGCACAGGTGATATGCACGTAAGTACTCACTGAGGAACAGCAATTGGTGGGATGGATTCACATGTTGCAGGTATCGACGTATATAAGGATGACTCTCAGGATATTCAAACCGTATGCTCATACTGAAACAGTGTTGTACTACCGAAAACGAAAGGAAACGGGAAAACAATAAACGGAACGAAACACCAACAAGGTATGTATAACACACGATATGTAAGGTTGTGTAAAGCATGATCTGTATTAATAAGCTGTACTGTATGTGAATGGTGGTTGTAATTAACTACACTTGTCCGTAATGCAGAAAGTGGTGAAAGGTAGTTATGTAGTGATGTCTTGCTGAGCATACCAACGCTTGTAGACACCGTGTGTACAGCAGTGGGACATCATGTACACAGCAGAGACACCACAAGGGATGCTACAGGAGGGCATTAAAGAGAACAATGCCATACCACACGCTGTTGCTGGCAGTGGATGTCCAACAAGGAAGTGCCATAGCAGGGGATAGTACATGTATGTATACTGTCACAGCACGCATGTGTATGAGCATATACCGTTGATGACATATGTAAGGTGTGGCCGACGTGCAAGTATGCTCTGCATTAGGGATACTATGTGAAATATGTGTAATGTATAGTTGTCTAGGTAGATATGACAGATATCATACACAGTATCACAGGCATATCATGCATAACACAGGTATCGCCTATTGGTATGTACAATAACAGGATACATATGGCCTCTAGGTATGGGACATAGTAGTAGCATGATAGCTACTCTAAATGGAAGGGACACCAAGTAACCATGCACAAAGGACTTGTAGTATCTGCACAGGTGCACAGTGGGCTACAATGCAGTCTGGCGTCCATGTGTAAGCACATGTGCAGTGTACACAGTAGTGTCACCTCTCCATGGTAGTGTCCTGTGAACAGCAGAGGCAGGTGTCAACTGCACCTCTACACAGTACAGCTGCTGTGGTGATACCAGGACTACATGTGTCACTCAAACAGCAAGGGAGGTATCACATGAACAGTGCTACTGTGTGTCCCTGCGGGATGTACACAGGACCTATGTGCCACAGCATGGTGTGCGTTAGGTTTGTGGAAGTAACACAGAAGCACAGCCCATGCAGTGTGGTGTGTGTGCACATATCCAGGAGTATTTCGTTCACAGTGCCCACCGCAGATGTCATGTATGAGGAGTATATGCATCAATAATGTGGTGGACATGGGCCGTGTCAGAGCAGAAGACACCCCTGAGTATGTGGTATGCAGATGTGTACAGATATGTTGTCCGTATTACAGCCGCATATGTAAACTGTCTGAGCCCAGTAAACATCATGGCATGTCAATGTTGTGCCATGTAAAGCTGTAGCTTTTGTGGAAGGTACACCATAAATGTGGTATTGTACCCTTGACTGTGTGTAGATGTGTGTAGTTCACAGGTACAATGCCCACCTATGTACCAGCATCACACACAGTACAGATAGGTGTGGCCTTGCAGAAGGATATCCATGCCACAGTGGAATACGGTAACCACAGGACTGTGTGTGGCGTATGTGTGTACTGCAACCATGTACAATGTGATATGTATGTAGGGGACCACTATCCATGCGATAGTCAGTGGGTGAATGATGTTATGCAAAGGTGATGTGCATGCACCGTGTGTCATGCATCTTGATGCCATGATACTCATATGAAGTATCCGTCACACTGACACCCATATGGTTGGTATCGGTATGAGCTGGTGGAGCAATAATGGAGTTTGGTATGTAGGTGTGGGAAATCTAGGCATGGACAGTACTCTGTGATAGCATGTACCATATGTAAGCATATAGTGAACATGAGTGGCCCTATGACTGAGGACTGTGTACTGCAATATGTACCTGACATGTAGTAGGTACTATGGTATGCTGGCACCACTGTGTCTACTGTCCATGAGCCACATAGCATAACATCCTGAGACACAGGGTATGATGTGCAGGTGGATGTGTATGTTGTTAATACCAGAATGTGGAATGGTGCTGAAAGGCAATGTGAGGACAATGTATGATGTGTTGGCCTCCGTGCCATCCTCAACTGCCCTAGCAACTGTATGACAGATGCCCAGCATGTGTATGTGCCTTGCCGTGGCATTCACAAGCCCAACCCGGGTGCTAGGAAAGGACTGGAGGCCATCAATGTGTGTGAGAATCACGTTCCTGATGATGTGCCCTATTGCCATGCAGAATGGTCCAGTCAGGAGTGTATGACTATAGTCCCACTCGTGCAATGCAGTGCCACCCGTGTGTAGTGTGAGAAATGCCGCTGTGTGGCAGTCAGGGTCCACAATGTCCGACAAAAGGCTAGCAGTGAATATAGTGGCCTGGTGTGGTGACATATACCGAACAGGTTGGTGGGACATTACAGCCAGGGACATTGGAAGGTGACATTGGGCCAGTGTCCCAGGACATATCATGTGTATGTCAGTACTGTGTATGTGACCACAGGGACACTACGATGTTCATGTACGGATTGCGACCCTGTAGTGAGTGATAGGGTGTACTGTCGGTAAGTACGCCATCGCCTGGCACGTTGCCAACATTACCTCGGTCTGCAATGCTTGGTTGACTATTGTATGTGACATCAGATGTGGATGTTGCCAAAGAATACTGACATACCACCACAATGCCTGAGACCCCATACCGCCATGAGCGGCAGTCATGTGTAGGTAGCTAGCCTTGGAGTATGTGATGATGGACCTTGAGGACCCACCATGGCTGACAAGTGATGCACCCCACACATGTGAATGTACACCACTGTGCAACAGCCTGTACTTGTGGTTGTACATCATATGTGCATGGAACATGACCACCACAGTGGCGTCTGTGAACTGGTCAGTACCGCCATGTCTCTGTGTGGGATAGCATGATTCCTGCAATTGTGTACATGCTACTGAAGTGCACAGTGGTATGTGTCAGCATATGTATGTGTAGTGTCCATCTGCTCAGGTGTCATGATGTTAACAACTGCTGTCAGCAGACGTCTGTAGTAGTTGTTGTAGTACACATGTTCCGTGTATGCTGTGATGGGTGTGTTTCCAGGGTGTGGCTAGCAAGGCCGTGTAGCATATGTGTGGAATCACCAAAGAGGGGATAACCCCAGGTGTGACACACCAGTCACATGGAGGTAGTGTTCATGCTAAGGGTAGTGTAGATATGGTATGTGTTGTGTATTGTGTCATCCAGCTGAGCGGAGTGCATGACCCAAGCATGTGTAGGTACATGGGTGTCTATCCCAGGGAAGTGTGGGTTACTGTCAGCACACAGCAGTAGTAGCTGTCTGAGGCCCAATGTACACTATAACATCACAGACGGTATGTAACCTGTGGTGTACAATGTCGACTCTGTCGCGTGTTACAATGTGTATAGCGGTCACAAACACGGTTATCTGCACATGGAGCACCAATGATGCAACTATCCAGGATGTGTGCAAAACACTGTGTGATGTGTGAACCCCTCATCTGTGGGTGTTCCGGTCCAGGTATGTGCCTGGAAGGTACGGTCTGTGTACAATCCGTAATCGCAGGTGTTCTGTGCAGAGCATGGAGGCAGGTCCCAGTCACCGCAGAGATATGTGAGCGGTGCAATAGTGTGTGTGTCTCGCATGTGTGCATCACAGTGGAAGATGCAAGCATTGTTCCACATGACCCCATGCCATGCCTGCCAGTTACAGCCCTGCCGGTGACAGTTATGTGAAACTGCCATAGAGGCAGTATAGCATGTGAAGATGTACATGTGTGCTCTACACCCCAGGCTGATGGCTGCAGGTCATGCGTGCCACAGCATTGTGTTTGACCTGGACTGTCATAGCGGGCAGATACCACATGCCTGTACAATAACAGCAGGAGCATAATCAACTGTTGCAGTGACACAGTAGGTCAATGTACAGTGTTCATGTGTCCAGACCACTGCCGAATTTACACCATGGCTAGACACACACCCAGAGGGCTATAACACCGGGGAGCCATTGCATGTCCCAGTATACGTAGTCTGTGTATTGCCATCACAGGGCAGTCACAATAACATGATGTATGAGAGATATATTGTACCAGGTGATGTGTCATGTGTGCGTATGTTGGGTTGCAGAGGTGTTTACCCGTCCGCAACATCTCAGTGCATGATGCCTTGTGTAACATGATGTGTGGAACTGCATTGTGATTCACAATATAGTCATCCGTGACTGGTGTGTTGTGAATGTTGTAACCCATGAGTCTGCGGGATATACACAGGTGATGTTGGCTGCCATGCTGGGGGCCACCAGTGGTGCCTACAGTGGTTATACAGACATATTGCATACGTTGTTCTTGCAGGAATGTCCATTGTTGTAGACGATGTGGTACTACGTGATGGTAGGTGTGTGATGTGAATGTTACACATCCAGACGTGACCATCAGGTGCAGTCATGGTTGTCGACAGCATCACCCCCATCCACAGCTGTCAGCACCCTGTCCCCAGAATGGGTAACAGTAGCCCTCGTACTGTGTGACTAATGTGCAGATCGTAGCACATCCTACTACTGGCTGACTAACAGTGTCAACTAGGAAGGGTATATGATGGCTGAAATACGCTACTCTAATGTATAAATATGATATCCCAATGAATTACTATGAATCCCATCTAGTAAGCCATGGCTGGCATGTAAACCGTGTACAACAATGAATGTGTGACAGACCCTTCCAATGTGGAACCTTGATGAACATGCACCTGTTAGAACACCAAATGAGGTACGTTGCACGTAATGATGTACAACTGACAGCTATGGGCACAACATGGATGCAGAAGCACATCTCCCACAGGCAGTACCGCTGTGCGTTCATAGGGGAGCATTGCATGAGTACATGTGACAGTTGATGTATTGCCACATGTACGACATATCCATCATATAGGGGTAGCACTGGCACGTGCCAGTTGGACATGCCTGTACATACGACCATGTCCCACAGGATATGTGTGTTAAGTGTGTACAACACCTGATGTACCTTGAGCAAGCTGCGAAGTGTATGACTGCCAGCGTACCTGTGTGACATGTTGTGCAATGGGTGCAAAGGTAATCAGTAGCGCATTACATGCTCACATGTCCTGCACAGATGCATAGCTTGACCATACAATTCAAATAGGGTGTTGGATAATAGCAAACCACAAACGGTGATGAGTAAGGGTGGCAATGAACTATCACCTTTCCGGGTAAGGCGTGCATGTCCATGACACATTAGCACCTGAGATGTTAGCAGTACAGCTGTACAGGGCGGCATGTATATTTGATTACAAATACCTTTGCGTGTTCTACCAGTGGCCTGTTGACAGATAGACATCAACACAATGTGCAGCATTGACATGTGCACAGCACATCACCGCTGGCTACAATAGAACAGGGTTAATGTGTTGACATGTGCACAGAACATCAGCGCCTGCTACAGTCGAACACGGTATGTGTTGAACACCACCGTCATTGTAGACCATGCCACAGAGAGACATGTTATGCATCTGTGTATGTACAGCTGGGAATGGACGTGACCTAGCAGTATAGCTGTGTCAGTGTTGCGAACAACATACTGAATGGGCTGTGTGTGTGAGGTGTGTGTCATAAGTGTACGGTCTGATGGATGATACTAGCATTGCCACCGCTATGTGAACATCCCCGTCCCCATAAATGAATACCTAGGCTGTGCCCAACACCATGGTCACTGTGGAAGGGATGGTGCTGTGCATCTGCCGACATGGTGGTGACAGCAAGCACTGGATGTAGACATATGAGGTACCCATGTCAGGTCGGGGTACCATCCATGTGCACGAGATATCACCGTGCAGGCATATACAGCACTGTGTTGAACAATAGTACAGCACATAGCACCTATCAGGGGTAATGTTTATGCATGGATGTGCGATACCAGCATGCACAATACACACCCCCACCATGCAGCATGCTGCCTACCTTGCAGAAGGACATTGTCCACACCATGATGATGGACACGTGACATGTCCATATACCCATATAAATGACATATGGAATGGACAGCCACCATCCTAATACTGGTATTCCACAAGCTGGACACATCCCTGTGCCATATATGTGATATACCCTGCCATACCATGCAACCCTATCCATCAAGGCTGCACGTGTCGTCACAGTCATACATGGTGCGATGGCCACATGGTACATGCACTATCAACTGACTGGCTCAGTAATGTGGCACTGATGCACCCTGTGGTGTCACAATTGCTGTGTGGCAGCGTGTACAACGTGCGCACATGCTATGTTTGCCCATCCCTGCAAATGTCATATGAATAGACATTGTCCCATGTGTATCACATGTGCAATACAGGCGAGCCGTGGCAGGATGTTCAACACCCGTACAGTGCTGAGTAGATGTTAATGGCAAAACACATGCATGTACAGGTGTCCATGTGTATGTGTGCAGTGTCACTGCTGACGTCCATAATGGCTGTGTCTGATTCCATGTGACATATACACAGCATCCAGGTGAACAGTAGTACTGTGGACACATCGGGCCAAGTGCAGATTGGTAAGAACACAGGTGCAGGCAAGTACACATGTCCACAGCAAGTTACCATCTACATGGAGTATGTACACTGTGATGAGGTGACACAGACATATGATATCCACTGCATAACGGTGTGACAGGTGTGACAGCAACACGTCAGCTGTGTCAGTGTCATGATGCTTCTCAGAGATTACTGTGCAGATGTTGTACATGTCATAGCAATGTATGTTCAGCGGTATGCCAGTACATCAGTGTGAATGTGACCTGTCACCATCATTATGTCTTGAAGATAATGCCACGTTCACGGCTCCCAGCCTTCAGCCGCCAGGAGGATGATGTCATCATACCATTGCTCCATGGCAACTATGACGTGCTGTTCAGCCATGTTCATAGGTTCATAGGTTCATAGGTTCATACTAGGCTATCTGCCCGAGGGCATTTACAAGCCTAGCCCATAATTTTGTGGCTTACGCCACCCCTTTAGTATCGGGAACTATACCCATTATTTTGCTGTGCCTCTGTCGAGCAGTGACACTGAGGTAATCCCTGGGGTATATCTACGATCTCCCATCCATTGGTCAAGATTTCTCTTGAACAAGGCCAGCGAGGTGCTCTGCCTCACATATACCGGGATTTTATTCCACAGCATAGGGAGTCTTTGGGTGATGAATCTATCCCTCCAGCACGTCCTATTAATAGCCATGTCGAGGTTTAAGTCTCTCGCCCTTGTGGCTCTGATGGATCTAGATTTTTTGAGGTGAAGCATATTCATCAAATCTGGGTTTGACATGGCCTTGTATGTTAGGCAAAGGTCACCTCTGAGCAAGCGGTGGCGACTGAATAGAGCTGGAGTTCTTTCAGTCGGGCAGCATAGGACAGATGTTTGAGACCCTTTATCCTTTTGGTGAGGAACTTTTGTGGCCTCTCCAGCTGCTGCAAGTGTCGGGTCAGATACATTCAATGGGGCATTGTACTCAATCATTGGTCTGATGAGTGATGAGTATAGGAGACTATGACCTCCCTTGATCTAGATGAGAATCCCTTCATGATAAGGTGGGCAATGTAGAAGGTCTTCCTAACTACTTTAGCTACATGGGTGTCGAATGACAGACTACTATCAACCTGGGTCCCCAGGTCCCTGATAACTTCTTCTGTGCTCAGTGGATTGCCACCTATTTGGTAGCTAGGGGTAACCTTGTTTTTCCTGAAGGGTATGACTATGCATTTTTTGGCATTTAACTTTAGGCCATGGCTCTGGCACCAGTTATCCGTTTCTGTGAGACCCTTCTGAAGGATATCTGTGTCAGATGTGTTTTCTACTATGGTGCCCAGTTTGCAGTCATCTGCAAACTTTGTCAGCCATAACCCTCCTGTGTTTGCTTGTACTTCAGAAAAGTAGATGCCAAACAAGAGTGGGCCCAGGACTGAGCCCTGTGGTACACCACTTGTGACAGGCTTTGAGTCTGACATGGCGCCAGCAACTCTGACCCTGTGGGTTCTGTCACTCAGCCAGTTTGCAACCCATCTTGTGATGTATGGGTTAACATTTAAGCTGATGAGTTTTTCAGTGATACCCGAGTGGGGTATTGTATCGAAGGCCTTAGCCAGATCGAGGTAGGCTGTATGGACTGCCTTTCCCTCATCAATGGCTTTGGTGACTGTTTCAAAAGTCAACCAAGTTTAAAAGGCATGATCTGCCTTTGACAAAGCCAAACTGGGATGGATCCAAAGTCTGCAAATTTCCTATGTCTTTATTTATGAGGTCCATTATGATCCTCTCCATGGCTTTGCAGATAAGGCTTGTCAAGCTAATGGGCGATAATTTCCAGGGTCGGTGGAGGCACCGCCTTTGTGAAGTGGGACCACAGTTGCAGTGCGCCACTCCTGGAGTGCGTATCCAGAGGTAAGACTATGATTAAACAGCTGTCCTAGCTGTGGGTTTAATTCCTCATTGAGTTCGTGGAGCACACAGCCGGGGACACCATCAGGTCCCATGGATGCTGTGTTTTTTGCTTTGGAGAGAGCAGTTCTCACTTGGGCGTTGGAGATGTTTGGGGGGCTGCAATCGCTTGGTATAGATATCTCTCCTTTTGGGGGCATGCTCAGCAGCGGGATGACCTGTGACAGTATATACGCAGGAGGGTGAATGACGTGGGTGGCAACAACCGCACCTACCAGCAGGTACGCAGACACTGCACGGACCTGATACGGCATGCGAAACAGCGTGCCACTGCAATCCCCAGAGAACAAGGTGGAACAGGTGGTGGGCCACCAAACCAGCCCCCACTCACACACACAGAGGAACTACTGGCCAGTCTGGGGACACCCAGGGAACAGCATGCGGAAACACTAGCCGCCATCGTGGAGGTGGGTGTCTCCCAACCAACGAGCCTGGAGTTGCCTGGTAAGTCAGTCCTGCATATGAGTATGATATCCACTGTAGTTGCAGGTGTCACTGTACATCATGTAAAGTAACAACACATGCCAGGTATATGGGCACACAAGCTGCATACTACAGTATGCTATGTTGTGCATGCAGACGTGTGCATACCATATGCTATCACACAGGTACATGTGTTCATATGCACAGTGCGAACTGTGGCTGTCATACAGTCATGGATAATGTTTATACTGTTGTGTCGCCCCTATACAGGTTCCTCTGGCGTGTCGCACAGACATGGGTCCGTCGCAGGTGAGACTGTTGTCAGTATCAGGCATGTTACAGTGTAGAGTTATTTGCCATGTGGCCAGGTATAACATGCACACCCGGCTTTTGTTCCAGTCACGTTATACAGGTTGCACCACCAGACACACGCACATGCCACCCATGTGCAATAGATACACCGTTAGTATACACCGGCATGAAACCACAGTACCTGTCAATGTGATATGTGCGGTCAGCTATGCATACAACGATGGAAGTGTTCTACAATGGATGCACATGTAGCATGCATTGGAACAACATTTGTGGTACACACACAGTACCACACAGTGAGCAGTGATCTGGGCAGCACACAGGTGTCACCATTGTGACATATGCCCCTGCATTGTGTGCACACATTGTGACACGCCACCTGACATGTCCCAAGCTTGTGTTGTTCTGTCCGCAATATTGTCACACCATCACATGACCTACACCAGACATAACACATCCACACTGTTGTCTGCATAGCCCTGTGGATTGTGACACCTCTAACATGTATGGGTGTATGTCACATGGGACACCACAGACATGTGTACAAGATGCCCATCACACACAACTGTCCAGCAACCGTTCACACATGGCCATGGGCGATAGCCTCAGGCATGTTGCCACACAGTACGTCTGATGTGGATAGACCCCGTTGCACATTGTCCACACATAGTGCAATCATAGCCGTAGTGGACCACTTGTACATTCGATGTGTTACACCGGACAACCGGAATGCCTGTCTGCAGCCCATGGAGGTGTCACCGATGTCTACCATATACGATCTGTGGAACAGCATGACTGTGTTGCAGTCATGGCAATGCAATGTGACCATGTTATGCATTGCACAGCAACATACATGCGTCATGTCGCCATGCAATGGCACAGTGCCTGTACTCCACACTGTATAGCTATGTACATGGCTCACACTAACCACACCTGCACATACACATTTGCTAAACATGCATTCTATCTGTAGGCTGTACACACAACACTGCACTGTGAGGCCCATTATGATGCTGTGCATGTGTCAGGACACCATTGTGTCAAACATGTATACATGTTACTGAACATGTCAGCAGATTACATGTCAAGGTAACTTCAGCCATGTGTACTGTTAACCTGTTTGTGGTCACATGGTGTATCACGGTGATGCATGCAAAATACCATGATTGTGTGTACTGCATGCCTACTGATATGACACCTGCTTGATGTAGTGTGCACCCCAGGGTGGTATGCATACTAACACTATTAATGTCTGTGCTGCATTCCCTGTGCTGTAGTGCAGGAATGCTGCATGCCATCTGCAATATCACATGCATGGTGTGTCTGTGTGTGTCTATGTGTGTGTGTCTATGTGTAATGTACCTTACAGTATGTCTTTGCATTCACAGGTGGTATAGGTGCATTATCCCCGTGCGGTCCATCTGATGTTAGTGTCCCCACAGATACTAGCGGTGATGAGCATATGCATGAGGTACAGGCAGGGTTATCAGGGGTGGAATCTGTGCCATTGGTTACCATCCCACCTATGGCCCCCTCTTCCCCGCACACGGTTCTGATGCCAACATATACCACATCACCGTTGCCCATAGAGGAAGGACAGTCAGCGTCTGTTGGCATTGAACAGGAATGTGTGGTGGCTACAGAAGGTGTGACTACACAACATGTTGCCAGTGTAATGACTGGTGCTGTGCCACACAGGCATGTGGCTGGTGCTGCTCGTAGGAGGACCTCTGGCAGACATGCACCTGCAGCACAGGGCGCAGCAGCTGGTATCACCAGATGCATGTTCCAGACTGTAATGTCGGCACAGGCATGTGCAGAATGGCAGAACCAAGAAGGGCAGAGGCTGCAGAGGGCTGCAATCCGTACCCTGAATGACAACATCCAGTCATTGGCAAATGCTCAACAGCAGATTGCTAATGTACTGGATAGGCGATTAGGTGAAATGGTTGAAATCCTCGACCGAGGCATGGCAATCCACGAGCGTGAGCTGTCTGTCCTGGAACACCTGGTAGGGGTGAGGCATAGGCCATGTGGGCATAGGCCAGCAACACCACCTAGTGTAGGTCGACGTGTGCGTGCCACCTCTCATGCCCACTCACATAGTGCCGGTAGCAATAGCAGTGCAGCTGGTGCTGTACTGTCCACACCAGGACACAGCAGGCCATGTGGACGTGGCCCTGGCCGGTCCCATCATGGACACGGTTCCAGCGGACATGTGTCATCGGACAGTAGCCACTCTGTACCTCCACCCGGTAGTGCCCATGCAACCCCAGGCAGGCACAGGTCATGTGGCCGAGGACGGACACAGTGAGCTGTACAACCTGCTCTGTACAGTCTGGGGCTGTCAATTATACCCCGTGTAGGCATCACATATGGCTGAACTGTGTACACACATACCCACACACATCAGACACAACTGTAGGGCTCCACCACATCCACATGCATTCTGCACAGACATGTCCAGTAAACCCACCGGCCCTTACACACACACATGCTGTTATCCATTGGTGCAGCCTATGCCCCTGGCAAACATATCACCCTGTGCATACGATGAAGCCTCTGCCGCATCCCTGTCATCCACACCATTGGTGCAGAGTTATGCAAATATATTCTGATGCACAGGGTGGACAGGATAGTGAGAGGTGTATGTGATACCTGTGTATGCATAGCGTGGGATGTGTATGTTGCAGTGATTGTGTATGAATACTGACAGATGCATATGTGATACCTGTGTATGCATAGAGTGGGATGTGTATGTTGCAGTGGTTGTGTATGAATACTGACAGATGCGTATGTGATGTGGGTTGTGTACTGTCAACATGCAGCAGACATACCATGTAGTGCAGGTGCAGCAGGCATTGTGATGTGTTCACGGTATGTGTGACGGTTACATGTGTAGCACCATGTTGGTTCTGATACCCTGAATCCCTCCTATGGTGTACTCGCATGTGCCTACAGGTGTAGCTGTGGATTACTCACAGGCACATCTGGCAATATCAGCATACTACATGTACCCGCAACCTGCCTGGACACCTACATGACACACATGTCCACACATATATTGCACCTGACGCATATGGTCGGTGCCACAGGCTACAGTGGACAGAGACGTCACATACATAGCAGGACACATTATAGGTATGGTGACATGGTGCAGGTGTCATACACAGTGTGATGGCCACTGATTTCAGGTGTCACCTGTCAGCTGTGGGGCACGCTGTGCAGCAGTAGAACCCTGTAACAGTACAGGAACATGGTCTCACTCGCGGGGTGTACACCACTATGACGCACACCCCATAGTGTGCAGATGGGGACACCTGCCTGTGTGGTCAGCACACTCACAATACTATGCACCCACACGCCATGTCACAGGGAGTGGACTTGCACAGGTAGACAGTATGGCTCACACCTATGGCATCGACAGGGTTGTGCAATGCAGCACCATTACGGGATGGTCACCATGTGTGGTACGTGTTCGTTCACAACAGTATATTAGCATACACCCTCACACCAAACAGCAGACTTACAAACATGTAGACACACACACATTGTGGTGACCACACATGTGTACACAGAGAGACAACGTGTTGCATGTACTGCACCATCCAAATGCATGCTCCCCACACTGAGGTATGTACAGATCTCTACTATGGTGTACAGGGATGTGTAGCACATGGGACATATTCTCCCCGATATGTGGCATACATGGGCACACAGTCATGCACACATGTCAGTGCTGGGAATACTACACCGCCATATGATACGTGTGCAGGCATGCAGTGGTATGTAGTGCATTATGTGTACCAACACTGTATCCAGCAGATGTGCTGATATATGCACTTGGGGGGTGGTAGGTGTTACAGTTGCCATGTGACATACAGTCGATAACACCTGACCGCTGGGTATGCATTATGTCAGCACTGTCATGTAACAGCGACATAGCATACTGTATGCACATGGCAGGGTAGGATGGTGTGTGACACAACTGTGAGCCACCACCTGCACACATGCATGCAGACAGGTGTTTAAACACATTATCTACACACATACCTCCATACGTGCTGTTTCTATGCCACCGTATAATGGCCCCTATGATGGGTATGCATGTGGTAGGTTGTTGCAACTATGTTATGGACATCGGCCACTGCTCATGCATGGCTGCTCCATGCACAGTACACATGTCACATGTGTCTCCTGTTGCCATGTGTGTATGCATTGCTACTTTTTGACATGTGTGTTGACATACATACAACATGGACTGTGGTATGGTATCACAGCTGTCACAGGCGAACAATACAAGGGTATGTGTCCCAGTCAACACTGCTACACCCTGTAGTGGGAGCATTCCACAGACATGGATCCACCTTCCATTCGTGTGTGTAGCACTGCATATGCAAGTGTTATGCATGCGGTACATCACATGCTTTGTATGTGTCATGTGTGCAGTCCATGCACACATCCAGACAATCACATGTATGACATATCCAGTTGTTTGTTCATTGTGGTACAGCAGCAGTCATGTGTCACAGCTGTGTCAGGGCCGTGGTATGTGTGGAGCCAACCTGTCCATGTATACTGATATGGGTGGACTACATCACACATGTTGGATCATTGTTAGTACATGTGTACTCTGCACAACTGGTGTACACTGCTATACAGACCTGTGGACATATGTCACATGCTGTTGGACTGTGAGGATTACTGCTGCACCGATGACATGGTGCTGGCATGACAGCTAAGGTGTTCACTGCAGTATGTACATGTTTGACCTGCATCCGTGACACCTGTGATGTCATCTGTGTGTGTACGGGTAACTGCATGTGTGACCACCCTGTGCGTGTGGACAGGTTTATCTTACCGTGACCTGCTGTGTGTACACTCCGTCTGCATGCTGGACGGCGTGTAGCAAATGCTACGTGTGTGAGCATGCCCAGTAAGCAGTTGTGTAGGTGGACACACAGTACATTCCACACTCTGCCATTCCATGATTACACTCCATGTGTATGCCTTCTGTGTGTACACTCCGTCTGCATGCTGGACGGCCCTTCTGTGAATATACCTTGCGTGCATGCATGTTTCCCCTTTGCAACTGCTAAGTGTGTGAGCATGCCCAGTTTGCTGTTGTGTAGGTGGACACACAGTACATTCCACACTCTGCCCTTCCATGATTACACTCCATGTGTATGCCTTCTGTGTGTACACTCCGTCTGCATGCTGGACGGCCCTTCTGTGATTATACCCCGTGTGCATGCATGTTTCCCCTTTGCAACTGCTAAGTGTGTGAGCATGCCCAGGTTGCTGTTGTGTAGGTGGACACACAGTACATTCCACACTCTGCCCTTCCATGATTACATTCCATGTGTATGCCTTCTGTGTGTACACTCCATCTGCATGCTGGACGGCGCGTAGCAAATGCTAAGTGTGTGAGCATGCCCAGTAAGCAGTTGTGTAGACGGACACAAAATACATTGCACACTGCGCCCTTCTGTGATTATACCCCGTGTGCATGCATGTTTCCCCTTTGCAACTGCTAAGTGTGTGAGCATGCCCAGTTTGCTGTTGTGTAGGTGGACAGACAGTATATTCCACACTCTGCCCTTCCATGATTACACTCCATGTGTATGCCTTCTGTGTGTACACTCCGTCTGCATGCTGGACGGTGCGTAGCAAATGCTAAGTGTGTGAGCATGCCCAGTAAGCAGTTGTGTGGATGGACACACAGTACATTGCACACTGCGCCCTTCTGTGATTATTCCTTTGCGGATGATGTCACCCACCTAGAAGTATGCCTCTGACAGTGCTGTGCTCAGTAATCTCGGTAGCACGTTCTATAAATGCATCATGCCGTAGTGTGTTCATGTAGGTAGGTGTAGATTCAACTCCCGGCCCTTCCAAATGCATGTGTGTGTGTGTGTGTGTTTCCAGCTGCCTCTGGAGACAGTGATGCTTTTAGACGCTTCACAGCACATACATTTGCTATCAGCGTCTATTCCTTTGCGGATGATGTCACCCACCTAGACGTATGCCTCTGATAGTGCTGTGTTCAGTAATCTGAGTAGCGCATTCTGTAATTGTGTCATACTGTCGTGCGATAGGGTAGGTAGGTGTAAGGTCAATTCCCATGCCTGCCAGATGTATGTGTGTGTCTATGCTCCCAGCCGCATGGGTTTGTAGGTTATGGTTTTAGGCGCTTCGCAACACACATATATCCTGCTGATGTCTCTGTGTTTGTGGATGTTGAGATGCACCTAGTGGACTGCCTGTGTGTCTGCTGTGGTTAGCGACCTCTGTAGCGTGTTCTCTACGTGCGTCATGCTGTGGTGTGATAGGGTAGTGATGTGTAGGTTCCACTACCGGCCTTGCCACATGTGGCTGTCTGTATCTCTCTCGATGTATGTATATATACATATTTTATGCCCATAGTGCTGCTCTTGCATGGACAGCTGTCTGTCACATGTATCGCATATTTGCACAGCTTACACATAGCAATGTGGTACGATGCAAATCCGAACATTGTCCATGCAACGTCCGTGTTCCGGGAGGTGTTACACGCCCTTACCGACATCCGCTGTATATCTTGGCAGACAGCTATCCTTGCTGTACTGTCACTGTACTCGTACACGCCATAGACTTTGTGTATCATTGCCTGTTTATGATGTGTGTATGTCTATCTGAGCTGTGTGCATGGTCGTGTGTATGTCCCACTATAATCATCTGTGCAGGTGTCGCCAGTATAGGTAATTCATGTAGACTGCTGTTTAATTTGCATTTCAGTACATACCTGCGGACAGTACTGCAGTTCCTACTGCAGCACATTTCATCATCTTGCAGTGGATAATAATGTTTCCACACACATGTATCTGTTTCTGTTCATAACACTCCACCTCAAGGAGCGTATATCTGGACAAGGCCTTATGTGATAGTGGGACACTCAGGGCCAGTAATGACATGTTGCTCTCAGAAACGTTGCTAGTGAGCACAGTGATATGTTATGCATGAGTATGGCATTTCTGTCTGATTTGGTGTCTTCATCACATGTTTGTTGTTGTTTCCTGTTGTCAGTTATCATGAGGGTGCCGGACTGTTACTGTTACGTGGAACACAGCAAACATATGAGGCATACCTCGACACAGTCTGCGTACATCTGTACAGTTGCAGAGTATGTGTCTGATGCAACATGCCTACTGTCTGACTACAATACACACACAGTGTATGGCGGCATGACAGCCCACGTGGCATTACTTTGTATTTGCACGACACACCCACACAGACAGCTGTATTTCTCACACAGGTCTACATTTGCTTATCCACACTAATTGTTCTTTCATGTACCATATGTGTGCGTTGTATTTGCGCTTTCCGTCAGTGGCAGGGCTCACGTACGACTATGGGGGTCTGGTAATTGTTATGTTGACACTTCATGACACCCTGGGGGACACTTCACCTTTGTGTCTAATTACCTTCCACATTGACCTTCGCAGGGCATACGTTGTCATTCACATTTTCTGGGGTATGATTTATACATCTTTGCCCATTTTCCTGCTGTCTTTCTTCTCACCTGTCCGCCTAATATCACCAGTTCAGTACATGTATTTCGGACAGGTTAGCTCCTTCATACCCTTGACCTGTTGTCATTCTGTGTACACGCTCTGACGTTTGGCCTTTGCCCTTGTTACATTTCACATAGTGATGTGCCTTTCTAGCAGATTGCTGTCTAGGCATTACGGACTGTGCGGTAGGTGATAGTGACCGCTATTTCCATTGCATGATTAGTGACACTCATAACATCCATATTCATGGCTACGCCAGTATTCGCACAGCGGTCTGAGTTTGTATGGGGTAGTTATAATGTAGTCCCTATCTGTATTTCCTGTACTATGCCTTACTGCAGCTGTGTTATTCTGACAGTTTTCCAGTTATGGGTACCATCTTGGTCGTACGCATGTCCATCCATGGGAATCGCCTACAGGACACTGATATAGGGCTGTACATATTTCCAACTTGCTTTCCGCACTATCCGGTGGATGCTTTGCACCATTATTGAGAATGAAGGCATTTGCTATACCCACATCCCTCCCACAGGGCGGGCCTACGAAATCTCTGCCAAACAACACCTAGGCCCATTTCTGCATACCTAGGTTCCCATGCCTGCAACCCACTACGGTACACATTACACATGGTTAATGTGTGTGGTACTGCGATGTGGACACACATTTATGCACTCCCCACTCTAGGGATATCTGTGCATACGTCCTGCATTTCATGGACACATGTGTCATCACCCTTGCACCTGCTTTTAGTGCATATACAGCTGATTTGTATATGCAGCTGTCACTTCGTTTGCATCAATCGTTGCAGGTACTGCAAATGGATAAATTTTTGGTGTCCTACAATGGACACCAATATGCATGTTTAAAGTGTAGAACTTGCTGGACTGTCACTTTCTGGCCAATGATTTTGACTGCTGCTGTATATTCCCCATTCGTGGATGTCTGTTTGACTACCCATATTAGCTATTACTTGGCATATTTATATCCATGTGTCATATATACAGGACATAGGTCTGTTGTGTGCACATATAAACATGTAAACTCCTCGTTTCATACCTTGCTTTGTTAATGTCTGTGGATTACCTGTGTACACACATCTATACCCATGCCATATCTTCCTACTGTACAGCTACTGGCAGAGTGTACGGATGGTTGACCCTTTATCTTAGGTGTGTTTTACATTGACCGGTGTCTATCTGGCAATTTGCTGGCATTTCATTTGAGACTTACGGTGGCACCTTCTGACAAGTAGTTCAAGTTACGGATGCATACCCTTTGTCAATCCCTGCTACTAACACACCCGTTATTCTATCCACTTTCTATGTTTGTTTTAGCACATATCTTGTGTTTCTCACTATTTGTACCAGTACTTTGCATGTCATTGTCCGGTTCCATACTTTCAGAGGCTGACAGTTTTGAGACATGTATAACTAACGTGGGGGAAACAGCATTAATTTACTCTGCTGTGAGCGGATCACACACACACAGGCGCACTTGCATTTCCTTATTGTGGGTTACGTGTAGGCACACATGCATATCCGTATTCTGGGTTACATATGTTTACTGTGTCTTTGTGCTTACGTGGCCTGTATTAGTTGTGACAGTACCAGTAACATATCTCTGATCCGGTTAACGGACGTATGCGAAACACACTTTCACCTTTACATATGTAACTGTCTTGCGGCACAGACGCATTAGTTACACATTCACATTTATATGTTCTATACTCGTATTTCAAACGGGACTGCATTCACGTTGGCCGGTTGCTGTGACCACTACACGTTTGGTGTTCTGTCTCATTTATATGCATACCCATGGTACATAGCTACATTAACATACCCCCCCCGCACTCACTTACGTCACAGGCATCCATTCTCCTGCTGGGAAAAGTGTGGTACTACGTGTTACATATTCCCGATTCCCTAATGCTCTTGACCCAGGATGCATATGGCATAACCACAGGGATATTCAGAACACAAAGGCTTATAGTCCCAACGCATACAGGTCTTTAATTGTCAGGGTGTTCCTGTGGTGCTCTGGGACTGGTCTTGTCCGCCTAGTGTACAGCACTGCCCTGACCATGTACGAATGTCAGACGAGGCACATGGGCACGGTTTGTCCATGTTTATTATACCATGACCCCCCATTATTCCATACCGTGCACGCTGATTGGCCAGCATGCCCGTTGTAAATCGAGTTATACTATTGGAAGACGGTCCGGTGGCCCAGACCTTTTTCCATTAGTATAACTCGGTATTTAACACCTGTCTCGCTATGTTAGGTGGGTTTAACATAGCGAGACAGCTTTAAATAAGCAAAGGAGATGTCCGTTGCTTACTTCAAAGCTGTCTCGCTATGCTAAACACATTTAACATTGCGAGACAGGTTTTAAAAGAAAGCTATGGGGAAATCAAGCTCTCCGTTTTTTTTTTGTGGTGTTTTGCTATGTTAACTGGGTTTAACATAGCAAGACAGTTTTAAAATTAGCAACGGACATCTCCGTTTATTTTAGCTGTCTCGCTATGTTAAACCCATGTAACATAGAAACTAACTAGCGACGGAGATCTTGCTTTCTCCGTTGCTTTTGCCCACAGCTGTGATGTACTGCGGGCGTGCAGTACATCCGCGGATGCCAGACATCTGGGGGCAGCAGACAGGCATTATACTATGCCATTATGTAAGGTAATTAATAGTTTATGTTCTTACATGATGTCATGGTATGATAGCAATAACCCATTTCTGGGTGTAGCTGATGCTGTATTTACCCACGGTTGGCTTTGTTTGGTCGAGGGTGACACCGGTATATCCAGCATTACCCACACCCAGGCGTGGGTTATTGCTATAATATTCAATCTGTGTTTACAGACACGGGTGTTTGGACAACCGACAATAGCTTATGCTGTTGGCATACAATGATGTGGGTGGTGCTGTTGGCATACAATGATGTGGGTGGTGCTGGTTATCATACATATTCCATGTTGTGCGTTGTTCCCATTCACAATTGTCTATTCCCTGTAGTCATTCATACGTGGATAGTTATGTAGCACATGACTGAACTATGTATTACCTGCAGGTATGCTGTGTTACAGTGAACATATGTGATAGTTGGTTACAGGGTATATGTGTACGTACCTCTGTGATACTGGGGACTACCACACATTCGTCGCAGCATTTCATGCGTATGTACATACTATTATTCTGTGGCCTGTAGAAGCTTGTGAAAGCACTGATTACATGTGTCCCTATTTGTGCACGCATCGTGTTAGTCTTTGTCCAGCTTTTGTTGCTGTCATGGGTTGGATGGTGGTATTGGTGTGTCATTGGGTTGTATTTATACTGCCGATATGTCAGTGGGGGGTAGGGTTAGCACTTGTTCCTCTTTGCGGGGGAGGCCCCATTATGGACATTTGTGTCCTGCGTCAACACTTGACACGTGCCATATGTCCTGTGATATTAACACAGTAGTGTATTTCTTCCCTTCATTACTACTTGCATGTTACAGGCATTTTGTATCTGGTACACATGACTATTATATTGGATAGCTTAAGCTATTCACATGCTATGCAATAACCTTTCATTCTGGCATATACATGTTATTCTATCCTTTGCATTGGCCGTGGGTGTTTTACCATGCAAATCCACACATATCTACGAGTGATGTCCCACCTTGACAATCTGTACATGTGGCAACCCTGCTGGGGTGGCCTGCTTGGTGGACAGCTGTTCCACCCTGTGTATTATGTTTGGCATGTCTGCATAGCTACTCATCAGTACCGTGGCTACACATACTGCTTTGTCCAGATGTGTACAGTTATGGACACCGTGGCGTATGAACACCTATGGGGTTTCGACAGGTCAGTCACCACATGTGGGATGTACACATTCTGCCGACACATTCACATACAGCCATTTGGATTTCAGTACCTGGGATGGGATGTTGACATATGTGGGGTACATATTTGCAAGCCTGTCACTGCCTAGGACAATACTTCCTACTACATATGGGGTATACCCACTCTGTGTAGGTGTGCAGCTGCGCATGGCTGCTAGCTGGATTAGGTGGACATTCGGACATGGGTGCGGGTTACGTGCTATGAAGGGGTTGTTGTGTATTACATTTGCATGCATGGGTTCTGCTTCTGGATATTCCGATTTGGCATATGCCATCCTATGTGTATGTGACAGTTACGTTGCTGTGTATAGCACATTTTACTATACATATATTTGTGTGTGTTTGGGATATCTAGTTTCTTTATGGTTGTTATATGGCCATGACTGCCCGGCTGTGTACTATCACTACCACTGTGGGACTGCTGGTGACCATGCCCATGGGGCTGGTCGTGTGCATTTGCGGCGCGCTGACATGATGCAGTACACCTCCACTGGGTATGACTGCTGACAGTGCAATACGTAACGGACACAGTATTCTAAGTATCATGTGTTCCATGAACGGGAACATTTTGTATGTCGTGCATTTATGTTTTGGTTCTCCATTTTTTTGTGGACGGGTACTATGTAGCATACTTTGCATACATTTCATTATCCACGGACACTGGTAGGTGCGGTTACTATTGCAGGCGGCCTGTAAGAGTCAGCACTTTAGGTTGCTCATCGCCTGCCGACTTGGCCACTCCTGCGAGCGCAACCTAGTTAGGCTCCCTGGACTCGTGCATGTGCCCTATGTACGTGGTTGTGGTTCCAGCGCACACTCATTACTATGCATGTGGTGCTGCTACGCCATTTGTATGCTGCACGGCCGGCGCAAGCCTTACACCAGCCTTGCGCTGAGCTTCATGAATCTGGGGGCAAATCCTTAGATGTCCTACTGCTGTAATCATAATTGTAGGTAATCAGAACAATGCTGGGAAATATCTAGCTGCCAGAGAGAATGGAAGCACCTACCTTATATCCCTCATGTCAGGTAATGTGCCACCCTATCTTTGAAAGAATGACTATAATTATCTAGTGATGCCTCAAGCACAAGTGTGTCTAAAGAGCCATGAAAGGCTTCTCTGTATACTGTGTCTAAGATAAGTTATAACAATCTAGGACAGTAAGTCAAACAGGGTTAAATATGATGGACTCCTATTTCAGCATGCTCTAATGACAAAAATGTCAAAACAGGTATGTTATAAGAGGTAGGCAGCAACAATAAAAGAAATAAGTCTAGTGTCATGTGAAAGTTGCTATAGCTGCAATCTCTAGCATATGGCTCAGTGTAGTTCCCAACATGGGAAATGCAGTTTTTTAACCTACATCTGTACTATTTTAGTATGTTTGACCATTGACAATGGATCTATCTTCACACTATATCTAATTTTTCATAGTACTATAATAACAGTCTATGAATTAATGTATACTTGCCTCCATTATAGGCAGATTAATGCATTCTTTATATTTAATGATCAATTAGACATTCCATGCAGTCATATTGTTTCAACTTCCCTTAGTTAACTCTGTGAAGGATTTATGCAACAGGCACTGGTACATCATATACTTACTGCATACTTACTGAGTCCCCTAATTGCTCAAGACGTACAGTCTCTCAGGACTTGCGTTTAAAGAAAGAACTCCAATCTGATCTTTCCAACATACAAGAACTTTCTTTAAAAATGGACAGAATGGATAATAAACTTAACAGCTTTAAAGAAAAATGTACCAAACAGATGGAACAGATAAACAATTTTAAAACAACAGAAAACTCAGATATCTGGAATGGAAGATGCCCTTAATGGCATAAGATGCCCTTAATGGCATAGAAGGCAGAGTATTTGAAGATAAAAACAATACTGAATTTCTACTGAGACAGAATACTTTATTACTAAACAAAATTGATGACTTATAAAACAGATCCAGGAGAAATAATATTTGTAATTTTGGATTGCTTGAAAAAATAGAGGGAGGTAATATGGTCAACTTTCTTATTGCCTGGCTTCCTAATACTCTGAATTTATCTGAAGCTATGTCATATGGTATAGAAAGACCGCACAGGTCTCTAGTTTCTATTTCGTCTTCACGGAGATCAGTTATTAAGTTTTTGTCATCTCAAGAGAATGAGTTAATACTTAAAACAGCCTGGTCCAAATCTCCTGTTAAACTGGATGGCAAACTAATAAGATTTGGTAATGACTATTCCAATGCTGTGATGACTAAAAGGAAAAAAGTTTTTTGTCTATTATAAAAGGACTTAAGAAAAGACAGTTTAAGGTGCATTTGCCCTTTTCTGCCAGGCTCGAAATATTCCTTCCAGATGAAATTAGGCATTTTGAAGACTTAGACTCTGCATTATCATTCTTAAAAACAAAACAAAACGAAAAAAATCTATACCAAACTAAAGATGTGGACTGGAACAATAGTACTTTGAAGAGATAAACAGTAATAAATACCTGTAAATCCAATGAGAAGAAAAAGAAGCTAAAGTACAAATGACTCTTAGCTTTAGTACAACATTGATGTTAGCCGTTTTAATTACAAAATTATTTTTTCATGACAGTGTTTACCAATTCAGTTATTGAAGATTTAGGTGAATGGAAGGAAACAAAGATTCACTTCTCTATAAGGTAAATAAATGTCACTTTTCCTTTTCCTATATGTATTGCTACGCTAATATTTTATATTTTATCCTCCATATTAAATATATACCTTAGCTAAAAAGCATTCAGAAATTAACTTTTTAAACTTATAATAAGCTTTCTTTATATATATATATATATATATATATATATATATATATATATATATATATCATGGTTTCTTTTCATCATATATGTGCCACAATAATCCTAAAGTGATACCTTATGATTGTTTGTGTCTTTTGGCTTTTCCCAGTTAGGGGTCGCCACAGCGGAACTCCGGTCCGCTAATGATTGGCAGTAGATTTTTTACGTACTGGCTTGCCAGGCCTAACGCACAACCTTAAATGAAGGAACGCCCATTCACACATGTCGCTACACAGAAGACGCCCTAACTGACAATGCTACCGCAGCACCACCACCGCTACCTTATGATAACATAACATAATAGCAAGTTGCTCACAGTACATTAAATATGTGTGTGTTGTGAATGTACTGAATGTTTATGGTGTTTTTAACTTTTAACTTTTAATTCACATGTCATGGTTGATTGGAATATGTGAAGTGTTGTATGCATGAGATTTGGATGTGCTTTCTTTAAGAGATATCAGACTGTTATGCTATATGAGTACTTCTTTACTAATATAGTGATACAATTGTGGGTGTATGCAGTGTGTATGAAGCCATTTTCTTTTTTTCCTATTTTTGCTTTTTTTTTTTTTTTTGCTTTTTTTCTTATATAGCCTTATCTGCAATGGCTGGCGATGGTTTATTTGTTGGGGAGGGATTAGGAGAGGAGAAATACAGTAGTGAAGACAATTTCAGTATTTTAACAATGAGGTTTTACTTTGAAACCTGTCAGTTAGTCTTTTGTTCTCCTTTCCCATGCTGGGATAGGTATACAAACAACAAAAAAAAAAAAAAGAAAGGAAGAAAGAAAGAGAGAGAGAGAGTGTACCAAATGTCCATAACAATAAATAAATAAATAAATAAAATGATAACAAGACGTGTTACAACATAGGCTCTTAAACAGCAAGGAGCAGATTGGTTTTAACACTTATACAGCCTTCTTTCTCACTGTAACATGAATAAAATTTCTTCACTGATAGTGGCATTTCATTCTCGCAGAGTAGGTTCTAATAGACTGTTTCTTTCCTGCCCTTTCTCTCAGGACACAATTTAAACAGAGTTCATTTTCTCTGTGTGCGTGTGTGCGTGTGTGTGTGTGTGTGTGTGTGTGTGTGTGTGTGTGTGTGTGTGTCTATAAGAAATACTGGATAAAATGTTGTTTTATGCTTGATTTTAACACACAAATTAAGTGCAAAATAGAAGGTGTTAACTTGCACTCTGTGTTATTTTTACTCAAAATTACTATTTTACCACTTGTAAAACCTATTTTTCTCTCTTTAAGTTATATAATACATTTTATAATACTGTGGCAAAATACACAATATAAAATTAATTTCTTCAAATCAATTTTTATCCTAAGATATTATATCATTCATATTTTATTTTGTTCTGTTAATTTTAAGAAGGTAAGAGGATCTTGTTTATCTCTATTGATGTCAGTCCCTTGTTTGGTTGACTTGTTCTGCATATGTGAGCAATAGATATGTATATGTTTATGACAATGGTTAGAGTGATGATGTGTGTTGGTTTCTGTGTGGATGTGCTTTTTGAGCAGGAAGTGAGGAGCTCAAATACATGGCAACATTAGAAGCTCATACACTGAAAGTTAATTGAAAGTCTGACACACAGTAAAACAGGGACTAATATAAAAGTAATAGCATGTTTTCCACAAAGTCAGACAAACCTGCACAATCAGTTTGATAAGCTGGAAATTCATGTGTCTCTTAAAAAGACCATAGTGGGTATGTTGCCAACCATATGTACTCAGTACAAATATAATTCTGGGAACATATTATTAGTTATTTTTAAACATTGCAGTTACTATTTTACTATTTAATATTGCATGATATTTTTGAGTGAATATGATATCCTTTTTATAGAAGACACATTTTGAAAGATAATTGTGTATGCAAGTCCTCAGAAATAGAGATTTTTTTAGAGAAGTTTATTTGTTCTTTGAAATATCATATGTGTCTGCCATAATATTCAATATACAGTCTTAGAGTCGGAATTGAGTTTAAAGAGTTAGCTTGTTAGTCACATTACCAATAATATATAATAGCATATTAGTAAAATAGCATGATTCTTATAAACAATGTTATATATATTGTCTTTTATCTGTGTCAATCTCTTTTCCTCAGAACTGAAAGACATAACTGGATTTATTATAATACTATATAGGCTTTTATAAATAGAATAGAATCATATTACAAATGAGTATTTATAATCTGAATATTGTTTATATATATATATATATATATATATATATATATATATATATATATATATATATACATACACACATATATATATATATATATATATATATATATATATATATATATATATATATTTATATATATACTAACTCCATTTAATTTTGTTAAATAAGTTAGACCTTTCATATATTGTAACTTTAGAAGTAGTAGAGTGATACTATATACTTATTTGTAGGTGGTTGATAGTGTTTGAATAGGATTGCTATTCAAACCAGGAGTTTTAAATTCCATGGGGATGGGACGGGAAAGAACAGTGCATGTATAGTAGTTTACAAATACATACTTTTTTTTTTTTTGGTGTCTACTATTCTTGATAGAAAGTTTACAGTTAATCTCAATTATGTTATACTTATATCTATGAGTAAGCAATTTACTAGATATAATAATAGTTTTTCAGTACCATATTATTTACAAATGTATGAGGGTATTATATATAATACTTATTTTTTTCTATTTTGATACTATGGTGAACTTGAAATGCATTTCAATTAATATTAATGGATTAAATAGTGGTTGCAGCCACAGTGGTGCAGCAGTAGCATTGCGCCTCACAGCAAGAGGTTCTCCCATTCGATTCTTGACTGGATCACCTTCTGTGTGGAGTCTGCATGTCCTCCCCACTGTCGAGTGGCGTTCGAAAGACATGCATGAATGGGCATGCCTTCATTGAAGGTTGGGCGTTGAGCCAGCATCTTGGCACAGTAAAAATCTACTGCCAATCATTAGCGGACCGGAGTTCCGCTGTGGCGACCGCTAACCGGGAAAAGCCTAAAGAAGAATGATTAAATAGTGGTTGTAAAAGTGGTAGTTTATAAAAATTCATACAAATATTTTTAAAAATATTTAATTCCCAAATTATCTTTTTACAGAAAACAAATTTAATAAAAGGAGATTTGCACAGACTTAATGCTAAACACTATTCTGTATTACTCAGCTCTCATTATAAACAAAAGAGAAGGGAGTGGCTATTTTATGGAAAAATTATTTGCCTCCACCCAAAATCCTGAATACATTTAGTGATGAAAAAGGCATGCTTTGTTCAATGATTCAAAGGAAACTATACACTTTTATTAATGTCTATTGGATATCTGTATTGGGACTACAAACAGTTAAACAGCAGTTGGGAGAAATAATACAAACATCAAAGGGAAACATTACTGTATGTCTGCAGGTGATTTTAATTGTATTTTTATCTGACAAGGATACCAACACTAACTGTAAAAGGAAGAAACCTGCCTTAGTCAAGGCTTTGATGGAGTTCACTGACCTATATAATATGAGAGATATAAATGAGTTTTCAGTACCAGACTCACTCTTCTTTTCACATTTTGCACGCAGACATGGGATACAATCACAAATAGAGTATATGTTTCAAATGAAATCAATGGTAGAATAGATAGTGTTAAAGTAGTCTCTTGCCCACTATTGGAGCATACCATGATATCTTTTGAACTTGTATTGAATTCTAGTAACACTATCCCAATTAAAAGGATTTCTGCATATATAACCAATATAAAAGACTTTAAGGAGTTCTCTAATAAAAAAATTCAAACTTTTTATTGAAATTAATCTTACAGGTAACAACGCAGAGATTTTTGTAAGGGACTGTTTAAAAACATACCATTTTGGAAAAATTACTAGTATGCACAAAGAAATAACAATGGGACAAAAAAGATAGATTTAGAGGAGAAAATTGATAAGATAAATTAGATAGTCAAAAAGGAAATAATAACTTAAGAGAAGAAAAAAACAGCGTAAACAATAAATATTTAGAAATTTTGCAATGTAAATCTATGACAAATTTAGAAAAGATAAAAATAACCAATTATTCCTGAAATCCTAAATCCATGCATAAACTGGATCCTAGAACAAAAATGATTGTTACATCTAACCATATCAAAGAATTATAGTCCTCTAGTAGCAAAAAGAAATTTATTGAAATAGAATTTATTTTGGCTGTTTTCAGGTCTCATTTTAATAAGATTAATCAACACAAACCAACAATGTATACACAAGATCTAATTAAAACATTAATAAAAAAAATACTTAAAATCAACTGTCAGAAGATCAAAAAAAATTGACAAGCCTAAATCAATGTCTGAATTCAAATTTTAAATTAATAAATTTAAACCAAATAATGCATATGGAAATGATGGTATAATACCCCAACTGTACAAAATGATAACTAAGGATGCTTTGAGTATTTCACTAAAAGTATTTTCAATAGTTAAAGGGCTTACAAGGTACCATCATCTGGAAAAGAACCCTAATATTCACAGGTTTAAACCTGATAAAGACAACATAATGTTCTGCATATAGCCCAATTTCATTATTAAATATTGATTATAAAATATTCATGGTAATCTATGCCTCTAGAATAAAACAATTTCTTCCAATGTTGATAAACAATGATCAGACTGGGTTTATCGTGAACAGGAACACCTTTGATAATATCAAGCGAATACTATCAATAATTTATTATACTAATAATTAAAAAAAAACAACTTTGGTTAGTCTGGATTTGTTTCTATTAATTGGAAGTATTTAGTATTGGAGGAATGTAATTTTTCAAACAGTTTCTTACAATTAATCAAACATTTTTATGAAAACTCCTTTGCATACATTAAGATAGGCTCATATACTTCGCAGTCAATCATGATTACTTACAGTACTAAATAGAGTTGTCCCTTGTCTCCATTGCTTTTTGCTCTAGTTATAGAACCTTTTGCAAATTATATAAGCTCAAATAAAAAACATTAAAAGCATATAATAAATAACAATTTAATCTCCAAAATGCAATTATTTGCAGATGACATCCTATTAACTTTGACTGATTGCAATTCTTCTCTTATTGCAGTATTCCAAGCAATAACAATATCCAGAAGACATCAGGACTCAGTTTTAATGAGAATAAGACTTAAATACTACCTGTTAATTATAATATTAATAAAATAGATATGAAATTATATAAATACATTGTGAAATATGCAAAAAATCACTTACTTAGGGATAATCTTGTCTGATTATATTAAGGATATAACAACCCTTAATTATAATAATAACTTAAATTCCATAAAACAAACTCTTAATAAATGGAATAATATTTTTTTGCTATGGAAGACAGACTCTCCTTAATTAAAATGATTATCCTTCCTAAAATTCTATATATAGTACAATCTTTATTCACCCCACTTCCCAATAAAAATATAAAAAGAATATAATTCTTTGTTTCTGAGATTTTTACAGTTTTCTAATAAGCCTCGATTGGTTTTAAGCCATCACATTAGAGACTGGACATTTAGTGGTATTGATCTTTGAGATTTAGAATTATATTCCTTATCTTCAATTGTTAAAACAATACTTTATTGGTTAAATAACAATTATAATAACACATGGAAAGATATTCAGTGTGATATTTGTCCTGGTCCCCTCCAATGAATACACCACACCAAATGACATTTGAAAACCTTTATTAAACTTCCATAAACAAAACATCATTGACCAATATCTTAATTTATTGACCATAGCATGAACATCCATATAACTGTTAACTAGGGCAGCATGACATCTCTCACGCTGACCAAATAAGCAGCTCCCTTACCTCTGTTTACTTATTTTACTTGTCAAGCAGCATCACTCACTTTCATTCCCCTCTTATTGAATTATAAAAACAACAACCCCCTTTTACTAGGGCAGCATAACCTCACTCACACTAACCAAATAAGTAGCATCCTTACATCTGCTCACTTACTTTTACTTATCAAACAGCATCCAATTGCTCACTTTCATGTTTCAACTCATTGAATTAAATATACAACACCAAAGGGGGAAGAGAAAAGGGACAAGCCTGACCCTCTTTTCCACCTACTCAAACCTGGGAAATAACCACACAATCCCCAGTATGCTAACATGAGGGAGGGTGGGTAGCAAGTTCAAACCAAAATGTGATTCCTTGCCCAGTTACACTCACATAAAATCCATTGGGCTCCTCCTTGCACTTACCTCATTTCCTCCCAGTCTTCCTACTTTCCCAATTTAACCCTTTCACCCCCAGCCCAACTAACTTTCTTCCACCAGCCTCTTAATTCCCATTACTGTTTCTAACTGACCCATACCTGAATATGTCCCTGGACAAATTGATTTGTTACTAAACCTCATTTGGTGTAAATCCAATAATTTAACAAAATCATGTTATACTAAAATAGCTACTAATAAATTTCATTGGTTAGCAAAAGGCTATTTAATAGAAAGCAAAAACAAACCGATTAACTCTTATTATAGTAATACGATAATAACCTCCTTTAAAAATTATTTTCGTGAACCCTGAATATAAAGCATGGATTTTCTTTGTATTTCCAATTGTCTGCATGCTAGTATTAATACGTTTAATTTAACAGCCATCACTACATTTAAAAACAAAACCCTGCTGTACTGATAGCAATGAATAGACAATGGAAAGTTACAGAATGTTGACCATACCATTAATAAATCTGAGTTAAGCAAAGACATGAGGGTAGAAATTCAAAACTGTAGACAATAAGTTGAACATAAGATTAATCTCATGCAACCAATACAAATTCTTACCCCACATTCATTGATTTACTAATTATTCTAATGCACTAGAATATAATTGGAATGGGACTTCTATCTAAAATATATAAGGTACTTAAAAATATCAATGGTATGTCACAGAGAAAGCTACTGGGATTATTTTAGACTTGTTAATAATAACTCCCCAAGTGAAGATGATAAAAAACTAATACTCTAATCTTCAAAATAAACTACTTTATCACTAAAGCGGGGGATAATCTCTTGGAAGTTATGATGCAGAACCTTTATCACACCACATAAAGATGAATTGAAATTTGATAAAGCTATAGGATGCTGGACATGTAAAATAAATATCAAAGCTGACTGGAAACATATGTTTTATGACTGTGTAAAACTTAAAACATATTGGGATAACTGGAATTCTTTTTTACCGTCTGTTTATAATGATAAATTTATGCTGACCAAACCTCTTATTTTATTTAATATACCTATTCACACTTGTGTCACAAAAATAAAACACCCTCTTTTATGGAGTATCTTAACATTAGCAAGAAAAGTCATCACAAAGAACGGAAAGAATCAGATGACTCCTACTATGAAGGAATTTGCACACTTGGCAACTGAAGTTTGTCATCTTGAAGTTATCTCAGCCAAGACAAGAATATGTAGAATCACCTCTTCATATAATACATGGACCCGCGGTGGTGGTGCTACGGTAGCGTTGTCGCCTCACAGTTAGACATTGCCCGTTCGATTCTCAGAGCGTTTTCTGTGTGGCAACATGCATGAATGGGCATTCCTTCATTGAAGGTTGTGCGTTAGGCCCGGCAAGCCAGTACGTAAAAATCTACTGCCAATCATTAGCGGACCGGAGTTCCGCTGTGGTGACCCCTAACTGGGAAAAGCCGAAAGACACAACAACCTCTTCATATAATACATGGTTGAAATTCTAAGAACTCCTGAGTAAACAAACTTTAACAATTAAATAACAACTACTGTTATCACATTTGTATTTCTGTTTAAAAAGCTTTGTTTTATAGTAGACATTATTGCAAACAGTTATTTTAGTTATTATTGTTCTTTTAGATATGTATATTTGTTTTATAATATTTATATTACCATATATTGTTTTGTTGTTAAAATTTTCAGTAAAAACAATCGAGGAAAAAGAAGTACAAATTTTCATTGTGGTTTAATGTTTTTTCCTTAAGGGTGGGAGCAGACATCTTACCCCTAAGATTGGAAAAATATTGCACCTCGCTACAAGCATCTGTTTTATACACACACACACACACACACACACACACACACACACACACACACACACACACACACACACACACACACACACACACACACACACACACACACACACACACACACACACACACACACATATGTTTATGATTTGGCATGGGCAATTTGATATGTGGTTAAATTGAAGTACCTTAGTTGATGTAGTACATATATATATATATATATATATATATATATATATATATATATATATTATTTTTAGGCTTTTTCTAGTAACAGTGCAGAGTATAAGATGTTTCTTGAACTCTTTCCTTGTATGAGGTGATAATATTGTACGATTGCTATTGTTGGGGTCATATGTATACCATAAAGGCTGTAAGCTTGCAATGCTGCATTGGACAGTGCCATAATATGTGTGTGAGCTTATGGAACAATTTAAGTAAGATAGGCTTTCTTTCTTACTCTGTTGTATGATCCCAGAAGTGGCATATATAAAGTCAAGTAAATAAATATAGTATCCCAGTACAACAACTAAATGGGCCTTAATTATGAAAGCTTTCTGGAAAAAAGTTAGTTTATTTAGTTTATGCAAATTCCAAAAATGAACAGTTTATACAAGTCTATCCAATATTTTCATCATTTTAGTCAATTATGTCATGTCATCCAAAACTGAAACTTAAAACCTTAAGTTCAGATAAAGAAAACTGAAAAAAATCATAATTTACAGTTTCTGCCATGTGATAAAATTACAAAATGGCTGCATATCTAATATGGTGCTATACCGTATTTATCAATATCCTCTGTGATGTCCGCACTGAGTAAGCAAAATTCATTATACCTTCTCTGTGCACACTAAGAATCAAAGCCACCACCCTCACATTCAAGACAAGCACTAATATTCTAGATAAACATCATCTGAATTATTTCAGTAAATAATTTATAATACATATTAGGCAAGGTAATAATTCTCCCACTGTGGAGATCTTGCACAGAATCTTATATTCAAATAAATGTAACAATCCCTTGGTAACCTGAGCCATATGATTACATCCACTAAAAAACTAGATAATCATGGTCTTGGCTAAAACCCATAATTACCTTTCTTTCAAATAACAAACATATTGGTATTCAGTGCAACAGGGACTAGACTAATGTCCTGTTTTACTAACTTCCAAATATGTTTAACATCAGAAATAGACATAGTCTTAAATGTGGTGAAGTCCTTCAACCACTTTCTCACTGCTGTCACAGTTAATTTTTGCATGACTCCAGTATCATGATAATGCAATTCTGAATACATATTGAGCCATTATCATTCATTCCTAAACAAAGTTTCTTCTTTTTTCAAATGGATAGTAGGTATCTTTTTCATCATTCACAGTCACACAAGCATCTCTCCTCACTATATTTTGTGTTTGAGTTGTGTTCTCAAAGTGACAATCTGAGAAATTAGCCTGAACTCTTTGTGTTTATATATGCAGCTCACCAGACTTGTCTCAATGGGCTCAAATTATACCTAGAATAGGGCAGTAACACACATGCACACTTTCTGATATTGCAGTTTAAATGAAGCATTTTGCAGGAAGATTAACATGATATTGTGCTCTGCATGCACCAGTGTCAGATTTAAAGATAGTTGCTTTGTCATCAGTCTGCTGATTTCCCATTCAAACATCAGCTTTGCTCTCATTTAGAGCTTCGATACATATAAACAGACACTTTAACCATTTCTGAATGCATTATCATTACACTTAGCATGCTTTCTGTTTATTGAATATACTGCAACTGTATTCACTACTGTCTCTGCATTCACTAACACCTTTCCAGAGCCATAGCTAGCTGTTCTGTTGCCAGGTGCATCTCAAAAATCTGGTACCCCTCTTCAAGTTCATTTCAGGAGAGCTCATAAAAATCAATTATTCTCCTAGTAATTGTAACAAACCTCTTGCTGCAAAGGTAACAAGCAACTTGCTACAGTCCTTCTCAACATCCCACACAGAACACTGATGCTATTGTGCTTCAGTTGCATAAGCCCTCACTGCAATCATCATACAGGTGAAACAATATTTACATACGATACAATTTGTTTCTCATCCATTGACATCTGCATTGCCATGCAATCCTTTGCACTTTTATTTCTATCTCTTTTTATTTTATTTATTTTTTATTGTTCTAGGGTCTATATTCATTCCATTTTCTCATACAGTCTGGGTTTTATTTACTTCCAAGGTCATATGTAATGTCTTTCAATTACACACAGAAGAATTCAAATCAAACAACAGACATTTTTAGCTTTTCCAAATATCAGATATGATTCTGTCAATAGGCTGCCCCTTGACTGAATACTTCTCATAACACATTATTCTGTCTCTAATATGTGAGTCAGAAAATCCATCATATTCAAAATCCTGAGTGATATGCTTCAATTCTGTGATATAAGTAGATGAGTCTATTGATTTATGATTAAAAGCAAATCAGTCATATATGGTCAGCACTTGCCTGACTTGCACTTAGTAAATGTACTTTTTAATAATTAAAGTTTGCTTTTATGCTCTTCTTTAAAAGAAAATGTGTTGACTACATTGTTGCCATCCTCACCTGCTACATAAAGCAATGACACATTACATCCTTTCTAGTTTGCTACCAAGACAGTTCACAGTGGGATACACCTCAGAGCATTGAATCCTAGACTTTTCCTTTTTACAGAGGTTCTCTTGCAACATCAGAACATTTGATAGTTAAATTCACAAGCCACATATTCAGGAAATTTACTAAAAATATATTGGTGATTCATTGAAGTGTGTCCAGAGCACATCAATTTTTGCATGAGCAAAAACTGGAATGTTTGTGTAGAAAATATATTATTGTTTTTGTTTTCGGACAAAATCTGAAAAAAAGATAAATGGCAAAGGAAGTTCATGGAACTGCTTGTTCTAACACCGTGTCAGCTCAGCAAAGAAATATGAGTTTAATACAAATAATCAGGATGTCACATGTGCCCACAATGCAAAGCCACCACTGAGATGTTTTCACTTAAAATCTTTGCTCCAGAAGGATGACCAAGTACTTACTACTTACTTAAAAAAAGGGTATGCATATAGCGTCTAAGTGAAATCAATCTAAAGAAGAAATAACAGGAACAGATTAAAAAAAAACAAAAAGGGAAGAAAGGGGGGAAGATTTACAGATACATATATGCAGAAGGAAATAAACAATGAGTAATCCCATTCATTTTTGTAAAACAATGAAGACACCAGTAGACCAAGTTAGACTGCTTCTTAGCTAGAAGTGAAGCAAGAAACATAGTACAGGAAGTAACTATTTTGACCTCTAGTACGACATGCATCAGTTTTCTTCTCAGCTTTTATGCCTTCTGTTTAGAGTAACCATGTCAGTTTTAAGCAGGTTATCGTGTTTCCCCCAACATCCAGAAGATATGTCATACATAAATTGGGGATTCTCATATTTGCCCATGGGGTATATTTCTTGTGCACATGAGTGATTGAGTGTTCATCTAGTGATACATTTGGTGCCTTGTCTGAATTAGATTGTTTCCTTGTGATTTCTAAGTTCTGGGATTGGCTTCTGCTCCCCAGCAATCCTTAACTTGACAAATTGGACAAAGAAAGAATGAAAAAATGAATGAGTGAATATCTAATTACTATGAAGATGGTTTGGGCAGAGGATCAGGAAGAAAATCTCCAGTGAACAGAAAATGGTGCCCACAGACAGAACAATAGATAGCCAAAAGATACATAAAATGTACAGCAATGGCAAACCTCTCTATTAAAAGAAAGGAGTACAATATAATTAACATTTACATACAGCATACAGACTTTCATTCACATTGCAAAATACAATATACAGATTTGCAATCTAAATATAATAGACAATTAGCAGTCAATGAATATCAATTTTCAAACTGCTCTTGTAGATTCACAAAATTGGTTGTGTGAAAGTATTTGTATTCTCTAATAATAAAGCAAGAAATATTTAAAATAGCAATAATCTGCATGAGCTATTGTCCTATTTACTCATCCAGGGCCTATTATTCCAACTGCCTCTCTCTTTGAATTTAATTTTTAATTAAATTAAATCACATTGATCTTGTCCAGTTAATGAAAGTATTCCTCATTTAGCTCACAGAGCAGATGTAAGTAATAATTTATTTCTAGTGGCAGTAGCCTTCACTTGATCATAGCTCCTCTGGGTTCCTATTACATGATCGAAAGCTAGAAATAGTGAATGCTCATTTCTCAAACCCAAATGCATGAAGCCACAGAATATCAAAGGAACGGATCAGCAAATTTTTTCCCAGGGAAAAAATTCCCTGTGCGGTTCTCTGGACTTTGCTGTTTTCTTCACTGTGGTCCGATCTCGGAGTTGGTATATTTAATATGGGAGTGTGTGGGGGGCATAGACCGCTACATCGGGTGTAAGGGGGCAAAGCCCCCCCACTTTATGTTGCCTGTACATTCTTTTTTTTTCCTGGGAAAAAAATGTGCTGATCTGTTCCTTTGACATTTTGTGGTTTCATGCATTTGGGTTCATTTGCAATTTCTAGCATTCAATCATATAATATGAACCCACCTCCTCTAATGTGCCATTGTAGGGTGAGCTTCTTCTCTCATTAGCAGTATGCCCTAACTACCTACCTGATCCAGTACCCTACCAAATTCTAACTTACCTATTTCACCCATAACATTTCTCCAACCTAATTTAATCCATCTGTTGCTACACATTCCTTCATATCTCTGTCAAGCATAGGTTCACAATCTGAACTATGCATGTCTGTTACAAGTCTGCTTGCATTTTGGGTTTTCAGGCAGTGTAGAGACTGCATTATGTTTACTGACTACTCTCAAGTCATAGTTAGCTGAGACACCATTACTGAGAGACAAATATTTATTTAAGTTAATAGCAGATCTCACTATCTGCCAGTGTTGGTAAATATATCTGCATTACAATGCACCCTGACACTAACCCCACATAAGGAAATTATTACATAAGTCTTCTATGCACCACACAAATACGTTACAGACACCTAAACACATGATACGTATACCTGCATCTTGGTCACCCATCTACAAGAAGTGTTGTTTGCTATGCAACCTTATACCCATGCATGCCAGGTTTATAGTTATGCACAAAAATTCTACCTGTGGCAGACATAATGAGGCAAGGGTGCCAGTAATCTGTTTCTTATGCACCATGATTTACAATGTAACTAAAGCTCCTAATATCTCTCCACCCTAAATATTATTATAACCTTGTGATTTTCCATCCGAGGGAAAATACTCTTAGGTGCTGTGCTTGTGCTGAACATGTATTTATGAGGTCTGCTTGTGTTGAAATGTATCAACAGTGCACCCTGCTGGAATGAAAAGAAATGTAGATGTATTATACTAACTGAATTAAATGTATATGTTTTAATTGATGATAGTTGGACAGCAGAGGTTAACCAGCTAGCTTACTTTAAGAAAATATAAGGTAAATGTAAATGAGCTGTTAAACCATTAAAGCACACCCCACAGTGCAGAATAGGACTGAAGATCATGGGGCTGGAAGAAGCCTTTGTTTATTAGCTCAGAAAAGAGAGGGGAAGCCCCAGGTGCTCTCATAAACATCTAGATTTGCATTGTAGTCATCTATGCTAAATTCCTCTTCAGAGGGGGATACTGTGAGAACCTAGAATCAGGTGACCAGATGAGGTCATTCTGCAAGCTATCTTGGATATTATATTTTACATGTAGTAATCCCTGAGAGCTGAGTATTCTGTTTTGGGGGAACCTGATTAGAAAGACTGCACATGTATTTCATTGTGCCTTGTTCTATCAAGTAAGATATTAGGGAAAAGTAATTCTCCTAGATTCAGTGAAGAATATAATGAAGTTTAGTTTAGAGGTTGTTTTTCTTTATTTGTATAAGTCTGTCCATCAGTGCTATTTTCAATATTTTCTGTGATTTGAAGTCTGTGGTTTACTATAAATATATATTCAGTATTTTCATGCGTTTTATTTATTTTTAAATGTATTTAAAACTTTTATTGTGGCTGGTCTTTGTAGAGACTATTTAACCTTTGAGAGTGCTTGCATTTATTTGGTGATACTGTTTGGGCCACTCCAGAAGCCTAGCTCTCTTAGTCATCTACTATCATTTGTATTAGTATTAATATTACACAGTATAATTGGACACCCTTTTTTAAGGGCCTTAGAGTAGCTGATTGTAGAGTGTCTGGTGGAAGTGATAACTACCTTATACTCTGGGCAGAAGGGGACACAGCAGGTAAATCTGTGACAGCCTTTCCCAAGTGTGTGTGTGTGTATGTGTGTGTGTGTGTGTGTGTGTGTGTGTGTGTGTGTGTGTGTGTGTGTGTGTGTGTGTAAAATAAAATCTCCCAGTGTGTGTGTGTGTGTGTGTGTGTGTGTGTGTGTGTGTGTGTGTGTGTGCGTGTGTGTGTGTCAGCTATTTGGATCAGGGACATCAAGCACTGGGCTTACAGAGTGGGTGCTGGAGGTCTTGGCTTGGACACTCAGCTGACAATGTAACCCTACCTATGTACCAGTGGGGAGTCTTACTGGAGACTTGGAAGGAGACAGATAGAGAGATCTGGACCCCAGACTGAGTGTGTTCCCTGTGTTCTCTTAAGGGAAACTGTGCTTGATGCAGAGGGGTCTGCATCTGGAAATACTGACTGTATCCATTTGTATTCAAAGAGCACATCCCTCTCCAGTGTCAGTGGTGAGGATTCAGGTTTCTTGATTACTAGCACAACATGGGGATGTCACATATTGGTGAGCAGTGGGGGATATTAATTGAACTCCTGTAGCCTGTAAGCAGTTATCACTAAAAATGTGTACTCTCAAGCAGCCATAAAATAGACATTAAGAGTTTCATATCACAATAGTTTTATTTATTTACTTTTTGTTAGCTTAGTTAGTCGGGGAGAGCAGACAAAGATGTCAGCAGAGAATTATGGCAAGCTGACAAGGAACCAGCTGGCTGAGATGTGCAAAGCCAAAGGACTGGTTCATGGCAACCTGGCTAAAGGGGAAATGATTGCAGCCTTAATGAAAGCTGCAGCACAAACTTGCAACCAGGAAGACAACAATTCTGGCATTGGGGATATACAGTGCTCAGAAACAGGACAGCTCAACTTTTCCTGAGAGGACTTAAAAATCCATCTGCAGTTAATGAGACTTGAACGTTTAGAACTAGAGACTGTGGCATTCAAAGGCTGAAGAAAATGAGAAACTGCAGCATTTGGAGGCCAAAGAAAATGAGACACTGTGGCATTTGTAGGCTGAAGAAAAGGAGAAGCAGCATCAGCATGAGAGGGAGAGGCTGACTCTTCACCAGGGTCATGGAGGTAATGGAGAAGGGAATAACCAAATCCCAGAAGCAATAAAGGTCAGTAAGTTTCTTCCACAATTTACAGAGGGTGATAATTTTGATAGTGTTATGCATATATTTGAAAGGGTATTGCTGTTTCTAAGTTGTCTGATACTGGCTGCTTAAACTATGATACAGTTAAGAAATGTTTATTGGAATGGTTTAAGTTAACACCTGAAGCTTACAGAAAAAAAAAAGTTTTGTGAGCATATACACAAGGCAGATGAAAGTGTGTGTGACTATTTTGCTGAATTAAGCACTTATTTTCATAAGTGGGTGAGTAAGTGTCAGGTCATCACCTTTTAAGGGATAACCGATTATTGGGGAGGAAACAAGCCCTTAGCACATTGCCTGAGGACATGAGAATCTGGTTGGCAGACAGGGAATGCAGCTGTGCAGATGAGCTAGGGGAAAAAAGGAGACCCCTACTTAGCAAGCAGGGCATCACTGCACAGGAAAGGGATACCCAGCGCTACACATGGATATAAGGGAACCCATGGTGGGCAGCCTAAACTTCCCCAACAGAGTCTGACAGTAACAGGGAAAACCACCAGTTTAGGTACATGGACAGGATCAAGGGGGTAAATGTTTCAAATGTAACCAGTAGGGCCATGTAGCATACAGATGTGCATGGAGGCAAGGTGGGGAACAAAAGGTGGAGGAGCCAGCAAGTGAGAATAACAGAATTCCAGTGGTAAATTGTCTGGAGACAGCAGTAATACCAAACTACCACCAAAGTTTATATTCTATCTTGGTGGATGGAAAACAGGCCACTGCCAAGAGAGATGCAACCTCTGATATAACCATTGTAAAGCCTGCAGTGGTTAAAGAGGAGCAGTACTTGTTTGGGCAGTCCAATCCAGTCAGAGATTTAGGAGGGATTCCATTTCAAATGCCTTGGGCCAGGGTTCACCTTGACTGGGAAGGTGAAAAAGGAAGCAAGCAAGTAGATGTGTTTGAAGATATCCCTGTAGATGTCTTGATAGGGAATGAGTTTGATAATGCAGTACCTTGTGTGCATGCAGTGACATGCAGTCAGGCTTGGAGATAGGCATGTGGGTCTGGTAGCCTGGGGGAGATCCAGATAGACTGCATGCCTGAAGCCAGGACTGGTGCTGTAGCTAATTCAGAGAGGGAGCTACCCTATAGCAGTGAGCGTGAAGATGAGTCACGGCTTCTGGTAGGTACTGATGTTCTGCTGGGCAGGGTGACTGCAAGAGCAAAGGTGAGTGGTAGTACCCAGGCTGACAGTGAGATAACACAGTCAGAATATACCAGACGTCCTGTGGAAAGGGAGCTAGGAATGTCACAAAGATAGAGTTGAGATAGGCTCAGGTCTCAGACCCTACATTACACGACTTGAGGGATGTAGTTAGGGAGGTGCCTGATGCTCAAGGAAAATGGGACTCTGGATACTGGAACAAAGGGTTACTGTATAGATAGTGGACACCTGAGGGAAGGCTAAAAGGTGAGGTAATACAGCAGTTGGTAGTGCCCAGAGACTACAATCGGCACTTCCAGCCATAGTCCATGACATTCCCTTTGCAGGTCATATGGGCATAAAGCTTACCAAGAGACGTATTATGTAGAACTTTTATTGGCCTGGAATTGCCAGGGATGTAACAGGGTACTGCAGGACCTGTGTGTAGTGCCAAAAAGTAGCTCCTTTGATGCCTTTGCGTGTGATTGAGGAGCCATTTCAGAGGGTAGCTATAGATATTGTTGGACCTCACAGTACCCAAAGCTCCACTGGGAGGAAGTATATCCTGGTGGTAGTAGATTGTGCTACTAGATAGACTGAGGCAGTGGCTCAGTCCTCCATTGAGGCAGAAAAAGTGTAAAATGCTTCGCTAGAGATTTTCAGCAAGCTAGGTTTCCCAAAAGAAATACTAAGTGACAGAGGTGCCAATTTCATGTCAGACCTGCTGGCTTGTCTTTAAGAGCACTGTGGGGTGAACCACCTAAAGACAACCCGAAGCATCCCCAGGCTAAGAGTCTTGTGGAGAGGTTAAACTCTACACCAAAGACCATGCTACAGCATTTTCAGACCAGTTTAACTCATTCCCTCCAGTACAGCTCTTTTGAGTGTGTGCCTTTAACTCCCAGTGGGTGTGGCGTAAGCCTTTAAAAAATTAAGTTATCACCTTAAAGTTCTAGAAAATACTCATTGAGAGAGGTCAAATATCAATACAGTTGTGTTTGCCATCATGTATGCTTCTAGACAAAATATCCTGGTACTTTGTAAGTAACGGTTTTGGAATTATGAATGCAAATATGAACAATCAATATTTGATGCCTAGAGGAGCAGTAGAAGTTAACTGCAGAAGATGCCTGGAGGAGCCCTTGGCTGTAATGAGTTAAGAGAGAGTGAGACAAACATTTGCCCCAATTGTTGTTTGCTTACAGAGAGGTACCCTAAGAATTCAGAGGTTTTTCACCCTTTAGGTTGCTGTTTGGGCATAGCATGAGGGGATCTTTAGATTTGATTCATGATGAGTGGCAGGGGGAGTGTAATTACCACAATGAGTCTGTTATGGCATATGTTATAAACCTCAGGACGAGGTTTAGGGAGCTCATGGGCTTGGCTCAGGAAAACCTTGCAGGAGCCCAACAGCAGAAAAAGTCTAATATGACAGGAATGCTCAAGCCAGAGAGTATGCTGTGGGACAGCAGGTGTTGCTGCTCATTCCTTTCAGACACAATAAGCTGTATTCAGCTTGGGAGGAACCCTTCAAAGGGATAAGCAAGGTTAGTGATGTTAACTACATGGTAGAACTGCTAGACAGGAGGCAGGAGGCAGGGCACAAATTGTACCACTCTAACATGATGAAGCCTTACCATGATAGGGAGGTCCCTGTGCTGAGTATTTGCAGTGGATGGCAGGAGGAGTCTGAGTTGTATCTATTGCTACAGGGAGCCAGCCAGCAAAATCCCAAGTCACTGTGGTGGAGGCTAGGGTTGCAGGTATATGATATAACAGTACAGCACCATAGTGGGGTCAGGAATGCCAACACAGATGGGGTCTCAAGACAGAGAATGAGGCAATATACTCCCAGATTGGTTTATTTCCCTCAAGCTATGCTTTTCAATGGTCACTTGAAAAACTAGCTTGAGTCTTCAAAGGGGGGAGAGGTGTGATGATATGAGGTACTGCCAGCCATGCCAGGGGAAGTATGGCAGTGGATGTATGACTTGTGACAGTACAGCTAGCTAGAATTTTGTAAATGATTATATGTCATTTGTATATCAAACTGATTTGTACAGATTCTTGTGCTGAAAATGCATTGTGAGGTTTGCTTGTGTTGAAATGCATCAACAGTGCACCCTACTGGAATGAAAAGAAATGTACATGTATTATTGTAACTGAATTAAATGCATATGTTTTAATAGAGGATACTGTGACAGCAGAGGCTAACCAGCTAGCTTACTTTAAGAAAAAATAAGGGCTATTAAACCATTAAAATGGCATGCCAAAGTGCTGAATAGGACTGGAGACAGTGAGTCTGGAAGAAGCTTTTGTTCATTATCTCAGTAAAAAGAGGGGAAACCCTAAGTACTGCCATAAACATTTAGATGTGAATTGTAACTGCCTATGCTAAATTCATGTCTCAGCTTCAAAGGGAGATACTGTGATAACCTAGAGTCAGGTGACCAGATTATGCCATTCTACAATCCATCTTGGATATTATATTTTTTTACAGGGAGTAATCTCTGACTAATGAGTATTCTGTTTTGGGGAACCTGACTAGAAAGACTGTTCATGTATTTCATTTTGCCTTGTTCTATCAAGTAAGTTGTTAGGGAATAATAATTCTCCTGTTTTCAGTCAGGAATATAGTGAAGCTTAGTTTAGAGATTGTTTTTCCTTTATTAATATGAGTCTGTCCATCAATGTTATTTTCAATATTTCCTATGATATGAACTCTGTGGTTTACTGTAAATATATATTCAGTATTTTCATGCTTTTCTATTATTTATTATTAAATACATTTCAAACTTTTATTGTTACCGGTCCTTGTAGAAAGTATTTAACATTTGAGAGTGCTTATATTTATTTGGTGGCACTGTTTGAGCCACTCTAGAAGGCATAGCTGTCTTAGTCAACTACTACCATTTGTATTAGTGGTAATATTACACAGTATAATTGGACACTCTTTGTTACGGGCCTTAGAGTAGCTGATTGTGGAGTGTCTGGTGGTGGTGAGAACTACCTTATACTCAGGGCAGAGGGGGATACTGCAAGTAAATCTGTGCCAGTCTTTCCTAGGTATGTGTGTGTGTGTGTGTGTGTGTGTGTGTGTGTGTGTGTGTGTGTGTGTGTGTGTGTGTGTGTGTGTGTGTGTGTGTGTGTGTGTGTGTGTGTGTGTGTGTGTGTGTTTGTGTGGATCATTTACTTGGAGCAGTGACACCGAGCAGTGGGCTTACAGAGACAGTGCTGGAGGTCTTGGCTTTGACCCTCAGCTGATGACCTAACCTTACAGCTTTACCAGTGGGGAATCTTATTGTGGACCAGGAGGGAAACAGATAGAGGGATCCATACCCTGACATTAGTGTGTTCCCTGTGTGCTCTTAAGGAAAATCGTGCTTGATGCAAGGGGATCTGCATCTGCAAATATTGAGTGTATCCATTTGTATTCCAAGTGCATGTCCCTCTCCAGTGTCAGTGGTGAGGATTCAGTCTCCTTTATTACTTGCCTAACATGAGGATGTCACACCTTTGTTAAGCAAAAAACATCTCCTGGATATGCCAATATGGCAAATTCCAATTTGGTCTGTAACAAGGTGGCATGGTTTTTAACACTGTGGTGTGGAATGTCACACCTCTAGCTGCCTACACACATCTTGCATTCCAGATAATTTTCTGAAAAATAAACTTAAAAAAGTATTAGATAAACAAATGTAAATATTTCACGAACAACAAAAGCTATCACAGTTGTAGAAATAGCAGTGTTATAAAAATAAGTTTGCTTTACAAAGATAACAGTCGGGGCATCCACTGACTTTTCATAAGCATTATTATATATTCTTATGCAGACAAACCCCAAATTATGTTTTTTGCTAAATTTTCGCAAACAGATTGTCATATCTTGGAAACTGTATAACCTAAATATATATTGTCAGAATATTTTTATTCACCAGGCATAAGCTTTCATGTGTCAAGAAGAAATTAATTTATGAGTACATATTTATTGAGTTATGGCCAGAAATATGAGAACATTTGCTCAGTTATATAATTAGCAAGTTAAATAATGCTGAATATCTCAGTAGTTTGTCCAAGTCCTATGCCATCCTCAAAAGTTCTGTCCTTTCATTAATAAGCTCCTTTCCCCAGGTAACTCACGAACACCCACCCCACTTGATGCAGATCCAAATACTCCCCATCAAACTGCCAATACCTTTAACTCTTTCTTCACTGAGACTATACAATCTCTAGCTAGTCAACTTATCTTAGAAAACTCCAGCCTTCCCATCGACTTACCACACTCTTTCAATAAATTCAAACTACAACCCATCTCTACTTCTATCATCTATAAATTTATTCAAAAACTTAAGCCATGTACTCCATCTGCTGACCAACTTCCTTCCCAATATCTCCAAAAAGCAGCCAAAGTAATTGCTTACCCTATATCTATCCTTATAAATAGGACAATCCAAGAAGGAACCATCCCAGATATTTGGAAAATCTCCCACATTATCCCCTTACATAAAGGTGGGAACTCTAATGATTACTCTAACTATCGGCCAATTGCTCTCTTATCACCCTTTGCAAAAATTATGGAAAAATGCATTCACCAACAACTTTTACATCATCTCTCTCTACATAACTTAATAGCAAACTGTCAACATGGCTTTAGGCCATCACATAGTACCACTTCTGCCCTCCTATCCTTTACAGATACCATCAATAGAAACCGCAACAAAAACATACTCTCATCTGCACTCTTCATCGACCTCTCTAAAGCTTTCGACATGGTTATCCATACCCTCTTAATCAATATTCTTGAATCTCTTTCCTTTGATTCTCTGGCCATTAAATGGTTTAGATCATACCTCGGCAACAGGCAGTCCTCTGGGAAAATCAAATTTCATCCTTTTTACCTGTCACCATCGGGGTCCCTCAGGACTCCATTCTTGGACCACTTCTTTTCTTATTATTTATTAATTATCTCCATGTAGCAATTCCTCAAGCCACCTGTATTCAATATGCAGATGACTCCACACTAATATGCTCAGCAACCTCTTCATCTGAACTATATTATCTTACTCAAAATGTTTCCAACACTGTAGAAACATGGTTTACCAAACATTGCCTCCTTCTTAATGCCAAAAAAACAAAACTCCTTCTCTTCACACCCATTACTAGGTCCTCCACCTTAGATTTCTCAATTTCTTCAAATAATGGCACTGTTATTTTCCCAGACTCTACCACTAAACTTTTAGGAATAACCATTGACAATAATCTCTCATTTGATTACCATATAAACAACACCATTAAAATAGTCAACAGAAAAATAGGCTCCTTATATAGAATAAAACCTCAACAGCCAGAGCCAAGATCGCTCACTCCCATCTAATCTCAACCTTTCTGTATGCTTCACCTAGATTTACCAACCTTAAGAAAACTAACCTTAACAAATTAGCAACTTCCTATAATAACATTGCCAGATTTGCTACTGGCAATCCCTTCAGAACCCACCACTGTTCTAATCTTAGGCAACTAGACTGGCTGGAATTACAAAACCATCTAATAATCCCCCAACTCATAATTGCCCACAAGATATTTTACCAACCCAATAATACCCCGATACTCTCAAAACTCTTAATCCCATATAATAATCTGAACTCCCTACGTTCTTCTAGCAAGCTCCTTGCTAGCTTAACAAAGTCTAATAATACAGCTAGTGACTCTCTGTTTACCAACACAGCAGGAAAAAACTGGAACCTGTTACCCAATGAACTAACTCTAATTACATCCTTGCCACTCTTTAAACAAAAACTTAAAAAACACCTCCAAATATACTGGCTATGCCCTTGTAATAACCCTGACTAACCACCCTCTTCACCCCTGTTTCTACCTCTTCTAACCAAACTTCCAAACATTTAAATGCTTAGTCTTGTAAATAAGACTGACACTATTTAAACTCTAATCAACTTATTGTTTAAATCCTTCTACCTGATGTGAACTATTGTACATAACTCTTACTGTATTATATCTGTTGTAGCTTTCTTAAGCAATATTCTGTTTACTTCTACTTTTCTTAAGTGTTTTTATATCTAGAATGTAATAACTACCTGTTTTATTTTTGTTTATTAATCCTTTATTTACCATGTAACAATATTTTTATACTTTTGTATATCTGTGTGGAGCTTTTCTCCCCGGGCCTCTACTGAAAATGGAAATATATCCAGCTAGACTAGCCCGGTCAACAAATGTAAAATAAAAATAAATAAATAAGTCTACACAACCACTTCACTGATACCAAAGTGAAACATTTCCCTCATTGACCTGTTCAGTAGTTTGCCCATGACTGCACAAGCATTTCACTCACTCCAAAATTAATCATTTCCCTCAAGGAACCCTTCAGTAATTTGTCCATGTATGCAGAAGCAATAAAATACAATAAAAATGTTATTTAAGTAAAGTCAATAATTGTGCTGCCTTTTAAAATGTATGGTAGTACATAGTCTGTTTTTCCTTTCACCTCACAACTCTGTATTCTCACAGTAAATTGCTGCTTTACTGGCATGTAATGAGGGCCATTTACACATTTAGTATACATATGAGGTCTTTTTAGATACATCTCTATGAATCTTACTGATATAGAAATGTGTAATGCCCCTTATCTACATATTATCTCCTCCCGTACTACTTATGCCATAAGCATATTAGACATTGGAGATAGGGAGGTGTGTTTAATAAAACACCTCTGCATTTTCATGCTCATCCTAAAATACATGATTTCTATAACCATACACCAATGGTCTTGTGGATTACCAAAACAAAAATGTGAAGGACTGGACTATGAACACTACCCTATAATTCCCTGACCACGTGGGTAGGCATAAGGGTACCACTGAATGTTTTCTAATGCACAATTGTCACCAGTGCTTTTTCAAGTTAAAAATTTAATTGTTGCTTGCTGGTGTGATTTAACTTTTAACTGATGATATAGTTTGAGTGTAAGGTGATGATAAATTGAAGCATAGCTACAGAATTGTAAATCAGCATTTGGCTTCCCTTTGTGAGCGATTTCTACAGCAAATGATGGCTAGCTTGCTCTGGTTGTTTGTTGGTTCTATAAATAAATGAAAAGAAACTAAGTTGTTTATCAGGGTTTGTTTTGTCTTCAGCAATGTAATATGGATCATTATGGATTATGGCACATACAGCTGATACCGTCAAATGATATGACACTATAATTCTTACATCATGGGTCACTTTACAGTTAAGCAAAGACAAAGCCATAATACATTGAAATGAACTAGAGTTGTTTTTTTTAATAAGTATTTCAACACTAATCAGAGGCATTTGTTCTCTAAAGTCATGATGGGTGTACTGGCAGCAACAGGCCAATCTCAAACACAGCGGAATGTAAAATAGAATGCTTTTATACCATATTAATCACTGACATTGTTTAAGGTACAGTGATCAATCACACACACAGACATGCATACACACACACACACACACACACACACACACACACACACACACACACACACACACACACACACACACACACATGCACATGCACACACCCACACATGCATGCATACACATTTAAATTTCAGCTTCCCCTCACTACAAAACTGATGCTACCTCAGTGCCACTGGCCTAGTCACATAATAGTGATATTCTGCAGTTCAGAAACTAAGTATGCTGTATCCAGCAACACCTCATTAATGTCTCATGATCATCTTGACTACATTGGTATACCCCCTACCAGCCATTGCATCTTGGTTTTACAGACACCTTTCAAGACACACACACACACACACACACACACACACACACACACACACACACACACACACACACACACACACACACACACACACTGCTTTTGCTGTACCTACCCACAGATGTACTAAAGCATCTGATCCACCCATTGGTATGAATGGGTGTCTGGCATCAAAATACAGCATACTTGTTTTTCTCTATATGACTCTAAAAATGCAGTATAACAATTCTCAGAATCACTCTACCATGTTTTTCCAATGTAGGTAGTATTTCGGGGTCAGTGCATATGGCCATTTAGCATTAGTCACACCCTCTACTTGCCATATTTGCATGTGCTATTGCCTTTCAGACATCTGACAATGCCATTGCCAGTGTCTAAATTGCTCAGGCTGAATGCACTGTGAAAATCTGCCAAGTACGGGCTTTTGCCGTGCACTAAGCCTTTCTAAATCTGAGACAACATCTGAAATTGCATTTGTCAAATATCATGAATGTTGATCATGGAATAAATTCACATATCATTTAATCTTGACCACAAGTCATTGGAATAAAGACTGTCTTCTTTTGCCAGAGTTAACAAATAAACAGGCAGTAGCATGAATAAGAAAACTGAGGCAACCAGACTGTAAATGTATTGTTAAAGGCCACCAAAATGGTTGAGTAATTCAATGAGTTGCCTTATGAGTACTTTTGCCCACTTTATTTGTAGAAGTCTAGTGGACAAAAGCACCCTTAATGAAACTCAATAAACTGGACAACATTAAGAAACAATTGGATTGTCCCACAGTTGTATATCAATCTTTTAGATAGGATCGTTTGGAAAAGGGTTGATTTATGAGAATTTCACTGCACACTGATCAAAAATGTGACAGGATGTGTATAAAAGTATTAAAACATCAGTATACCAACCACATTATCTTAGGAAATATGAATTCAATATTTCCATGAATTAAGCAGTTCATATTGATTTTTAAGATAACATTCATAATGTGCTTTTTCCTATTTTCTTTTTTAACAGAAAACATCTGTATTGAATTATGACTTACGACATAGTCAGCTATGTAGTTATATAAATGAAAACAAACAGTACTGACACATTTTCAGTTGCAGACATCATGCATCACATATAATCATCTGTACAGTCTTTGTCAATCGAACATTACATAACTCATTCAGTTCCTGCCTTCCCTTAAACCTCATTCCTTTTAGCTGCTACTCTGTTACATGTGCTCAATGCCTCTATCATCACAAAGGTTGACTTTTCCTTTCATGTTCCATTTCTTTTACATTTTCTTCATAGATCACTACATTTCTTCATTCCCAGCAGGTTTTCTCTACATAATATATGACATCTAATTAGGCCTGCAAGAGATAGCAACAGAACATAAGAAAGGTGCTCCAAGATAGCCTTTATATTCAGT